>NC_079373.1:7960000-8237500 GCF_021018895.1 Seriola aureovittata | reverse complement strand
TCACGAATCCTTAACTTTGCTCTATTATTTCCTGATTTCTATTGACAAATGAAAAGAGAAAATCCGCAGGGGGCCTAGCTGGAGCAGGAAATAGGAGTTTTCACCAGGTGCTCATTGTGTTGTTGAGTCTTACGGCTTTAATTCAAACTCCAATGGCACTGCAGGAAGGCTGCGGGCCTCAATCGTGTGGCGTACTGCGCAGCCAGCAGCCAGCCCCTTCACTCTGCTGCCGCTGAGTTAGTTTGCATTGGTGCAAATTGCTTTTTTAATTACAGACACGGAGGAGATGCAGAACGTTGCCGCCTCTTCGGAGATGATGCACACAGGGAGCTACTTAGCATCATGTTTCACAAGCTGCAAACAACTTGTGAGGAATGAGGCGGATCTGCTGCTCATCGCTGCGGAGTGACATTGTGTTTTTCTAGACGAAGGACAGCGACATTTCATTATGGAGGGATTACTGACTCAGATTTTGTTCATGTTTTTTATATATGGTTCTACATTTGGCAGGCAGCCGTGGTTTTAAATAGACACACAGGTGGGCCTCACAGCAGTCTTTATAAAGTCTTCCTGTGTTTATGCAGCATTCTTTACTCCTGACATTAAAATACATGTAAAACACAAACTTTAGTTTCTCATTTTGTCCAATAAATCCTGACATCTGATTTTAGACAGAAGGTACTGCCTGTTTGTTCTCAATAAATTCCTGTGTAAACATTTATTTCTTGCTTACATAGCTCCGATATTTGGAAAAGATTGGGCCTTGATGATATAGAAAACAATCACATTAGTTGATGTCAACAGATATCCAGACAGAAATGAAATCAAAATTAACATTTTTGCTGGGCTTAAAGATTTCCCTATAGCTTTGACTATGAGTTACCAACAAATCCCACACACTGTAAACGTTCAACAGGTAAAATCCCTGCCTATATGAATTTCACCAGATAAAGTTCTGAGGATTCTTGGTTCTTCCACAGTCAGTTTTTGATGAAACGTACTTTTGCATAAGACTTTGTGGTGAGCAACAACTAAAGTGTTAGACTTTAAGTCCCTTTGGGTCACTGGGTCAAAACCACTGCTGTTACCTAATTTATCCACCACTGAGCTGTAGGTCTGAAAGTGTTGTGACTGTTGGTTTCCTCACTGTCAGCGGAAGTTTCCTCTGAAGCTCATCTCTCCCATCTATCCAGTTTTTAATCAAAAAACATCAATCATGTGGTGTGTTCAGCGAACTCAACCAACCCCTGATAAGCCTATTTTGGGAAGTGGGACGTCTGTTTCTAAAAGACCGGCATATGATTGGTTAGAAACAGCTTATTTTTTATCCTATTGACAGTAAATCAAAGCAACTTGCGCTCTTATCGTGTTTTTCTCATGTTTTTCATTATGTTTCTATTGCAGTGTCAGCCCAGCCCTGTACAAGATAAATGTTGCTTTTATAAAATGGAAACATAGCTGGCATTTTTAATGCATCAATGAACAAATTACATTTAACATTTGGTGCGTTGTTGCATACAGTCTGATCAATCATGATGATGTAACTGAGGTCTGTTTCTCAAATAGGTATTGAAGTTTCCCTTATCTACCGACAAACTACTGTGGAAGAAGCTGTTAGGAACATCTCAGGCTACAACCACAATCACCTAAACACAGACAGAGAACAAAGAAAGTGAATCGTCCACGCAATCACTCTCTCAGATTGATTTGCTTTGCTTTTGAAATTGACTTTGGTTTCAACTTTGATCAGGAACAAATGGGTCTGCTGCCTCCACTCACAGTCTCTCTGTTTCTCAGGTTCTCTGCCACTTTCCTCCTTATCACACACACAAACACATGCACGCATGCACTCACGCACACACACACACACGCACACAGTGTATTCACACAGCAGACGAAGACTGTACACACACACACACACACACACACACACACACAAACAAGACAGAGAGTCCACAGACACTTTGACACTTCCAAAGAGGCCTGAAGTTAATCTATGTTTTTATTTTTTTGTTCAAAGTGAAGTTTTCAAAGGATAAAAGTCTTTACATGATCTGTGGGAATCGCTTTTAAAAAAGCTCAGAGTTTCAAATATGTCAAATAACAAACAACTGCCTTGTCTCATAATATACTATAAGAGTTTAGAGATATACAGTACCAGACAAAAGTTTGACTTTTGTCTGGTACTAATTAAATATGTGCAATTATGGAGTTTGTCAAAAGTCTAAACAAAGCGGAGACAGTTTTGCTTCGTAATCTACAGAAGGCAAAACCAATCCAAAATTGATGACAGCTAACTGCTAGCTTTGCTGAATCATAAGGCTGGTATTGATTTGTGTGTGTGTGTGTGTGTGTGTGTGTGTGTGTTTGTTTTATTTTAATGTGGTGCTCGTAATCAGAGGAAAACCAATAGAAGTAAATCAAACTCTGACATTCATCTCTGTGCATATTAAATGAACAGGCCGAGCATAATTGCAGGGTGACAGATTCAAAGACAAGTGTGTCTAACCAGGCGCCGTCTGGAATACGACGAACTCACACACACACACACACACACACACACACACACACACACACACACACACACACACACACACAAAAGGTGTGTGTAGGTGTAGGTGTAGAGCCTGGCTAAGGTTTACAGTGTGTTTTACAGGTGTTGTCTGATGACTACAGTCCAAAGGTCTGAGCCTCAGGATTCTTGACCCCTACTGTATGTCTCCCTGTCATAACATGATTTTCTATTACGCTGCTTCCTTATTCCGTCTCACACTACACTCTGACACTGATAACTCACAATATTTATATCTGAATGTCTGGCTGCCTCTTTCCTCTCTCTCTCCGTCTCTGGAAGTCTGTGCGTCTCCTGGCAGCAGAATTTATCATGATGAAATCAAATATCATCCTCCAGTGTATGACTAAAGACGCAAATTAAATCATTTCAAACTGGCAATAACTTACTGTTATATAAAATGCTTCCTAAAAGCTCCTGTGGTAGATACCTGCAGTGAAGACATATCCTTCCTATTGGATCTCCTTATAGCTACACGGCTCTCCTCATCTCCGCACCCATACAACTACAAAATATAGTCCTTATTTGCACTACTTTGAGTCTGATAGCAACCTTCTACACAAAATGGCTGCTCCAGAGGCTGAAGCTCGCAGAGGCTTCTCCACGTGATTCCAGCCTGTCAAAAGGCCAGCGGAGCCAAAGCTCACCTGTGCAGGAATAGTCATCGATCCTGATGTAGCCCGTATGGCAGATGCACATGAAGGAGCCGGGGGTGTTAACGCACATGGTGTTCTCCCTGCAGTAGTGCTTCCCTTCAGCGCACTCATCAATATCTGAAGAGAAAGGAGAGAGGAGGAGAGGAGGGGGAGAACAAAGCCAGGTTAGATGTGGATTGCTTGTCGCACAGTATTCCGTCAAGAGGCGTGAAATTATCCGCAAGTGAATCTGTAAATGCACATTTTTATAATCATTTTCTGGGTTAACTTAAGTCCCTCCTATTAAAAGGTCAATATATATAGTCAATTATGTCACAGAGATTAATGGACCTTCACATAAAAATTACAAAAACATTTGTTGGTAGATTATGGACCCCCTCTTGTGGTGCAGATCAAACATAATCTTATCATTTTTTAATCAATTTTCTGCATGGACAGCTCATGCCTCAGACCTCAAGTTCAAACCTCCTGATCGATTGCTGTTTATTTGCTCAGACCCCCGTAGCCGAGTGACGCTCAACAGCTTCATCAGTTTTCACTTTTTAAATCTGTTGCACTTTATTTAATCTAATGTGAAAGTTTTCTATACATATTACCCACAGCATAGCCAAATGTGTGAGAAGTCCATCCCATGATATATTGTATGACGCTTCCTAGTTACATGGAGAGAGGAGTGGGACTGACTTTGGACGTAGGTCTGAAAGAACAAAGAGCACTGAAAGGTTTGAAAAGGTGCAACAGGCAGAGAGAAAGAACAGAAAGGAGGGACTGGAGTTAATTGTTTGCACACACAAAAAAAAAAAGAGCGATAATTTGTTTACACTTGTGGTGTGTAGTCACAGATATTAAGCTGATTTATCATATTTGTTGATGCACATATTTGTCGGCGACGCCTTTTTATTATACAAATAAATGACCTGACCGCGCTGTCTTGTTGTCTTGTGTAAAGTTGGTGTTGAGCTTCCTGAATTCATCAAAGATGTTGGAGCCATAATTGACTTTGGCTTTCATTAATTTCTAATTATGGATGAGACAACATGAATACTGGATGCAGTAACTGCTCTGCTGATCTCTTTAGAAAAAAAGATCCAGCTTTTTTTGACTGATTTTTACAACAAGTCCTCCCAATTGAACAAGGAAATACGTTGTTTGCCTGTGGCCTCTAGAATGAGATTTTTTTTTTTTTTTTTTTTGTTGACGCCTGCATACAAGTCCCTGTTCAAAAATAAATCTGTTTTATGACTTAACACACTATCACTAAGGTTTGACTGGGAGAACAGGGTCGATGTTTATTAAGAAGGAAGCACCTTTACAGCATAGTTACAGTGACATCCCCACTATTATACTGTGGCCTATTTTGGGTGTCTCCCCCATTCTGGGAACCACCTTATACAGTTCTCGCTACAGAAGGTTCCTAAAGGATCCTGCGCAGCCAGAGGGAAAGGGCCATTTGTCTTCATCAGTGGGAGACAGAGGTCGAAATGCAGAAGGTCCATGAGAGGTGGGCACTGAAGCACTTAAGGCTGTACCACTCGATTTTCAATCTATTTAAAGTAAAGCACTCCACACAGTGGCTTAGCTGCTTTTTCTCCAGACTACTACTGGCCATTCAGTTAATCTCTGCGCTTTGAGCATACTTTAAATGTTGAATGCTGTGAACAGATAGTGAAGGGGAAGAATTATGCCACTAGAAGAGTTAATTTAAAAAAGTCTCTGAATACAAGCATGGGTGTTTTTAATCATTCTTGGGAAGAGCTGCGCTGGGCGCTATATGAGGTCACCAAACTTCAAGTACAAATAACAATGATGAAGGAGTGCGCTGTCCCATCTTAACAGGTGCAACATGGGAGTGAGGGAGATGTCTACAAAGCACAGTCTGCACATGTGCACTCAGTCCAAACATAGAGGTCTAATCAGGCACCTGTGTGGGTATACCATGGGTGTCTAAGCCCTTTAACTGACCTCTTAAATATGATATGTGTTTGAATTTCTGAATTTCTGAATCACGCTTACACCACATTTGTCACAGTTAACCACTACACACTGATAGTTTCTTATAGGCTATTAGAATAAAGCCTATTTCTGAAGAAAATCATTTTACACTCAACCATCATGTCAGTGCTTGACCATGGAGATAGCCTTTATTCTCATGCTGCACGCTTTACTTCAAAACTACTTGATGCAGTTTATCATTGTTGCTTTGCACTCCAGAGACAGATAACATACTCATCTCCGTGAACTATATGAAGAAGAAAGCTGGTCCTCTCTCGCAAAAAGCATTCCTTCATTTCTATTCATAAACAATCACCTGCAATAGCTGCCATGGCGTATCACTTCTCTTGCCGCAATTTAAAACCACTGCTCACCAGACCAGATCTCAGTCCTGTCTACTTATCCCTCAAGTAAATACTGTACTTAGAAGACTGCCCTCCACTGCTTCACACCTTATAAATGGAAAGAAATGCAGCGGATTTTAAAACAGGACTGTCCAATCCCAATGGCTAATTTTAAACTTTTATCTTTAATCTATTTAGCAATGTTTCTGATCTGTCTCTGATGCTACATGTGCTTTTCTTATGTCTGGCTATGTTTGTTTATTTTTCTCTCTGCTGTAGACAGAGGTCTGTACCACGAAACAGGATTTGGGGTTTAGGAGGTAACTTCAGGTTTAACCCTGGGTTTTCAGGGTTACTACAATGGTGGTTCATTTTTTACAGGGGTAAATCAACATGGTAACTTATGCTGAACTCCTTACCTGCTCTGGAGCAGGTTAATTTCAGATCAGATCAAAACCTGTCAACAGATGAACTACTGAATCAATCAGACTACTGGACAACCAGTCATCATTCCTACACGATCCTGACAGGAGCAAAAGAGTTTGCAATGAAGTGACAAATAATCATTTTGCTGTTTGAGTCTTTCCATGTGTCCACTCTGGCTTTAAAACTGAGCGTTTAACAAAGAGAGGAGTTTATCACACTAGATAATTACATAATAACTATTACAGCTTTATTTTAATTGAACAAAGAGTCTTTGATTCCAGACAGGATTTCTGACAGTGTTGATGTTTTTAATCTTACTCCATCACTGCAGCTCAGAATAACATGAGGAGACTTTGTGATGAAAACTGGAAATAAAACCTAAACCCTGTGATGTCTTTTATTAGAAAAAATTATCCACACACTCTTAAATATTCCCCATGATTATAAATGAGCATTTCAGTCAGATTGACCTCATCAGTCATCAACTTTCTCTCTGCTTGGGTAGTAGTAACAGTCTGACATTACTTTAACTTTTTTCTTTAAAAAGTTTAAAAAGTTTTTTTGTTTCTTCTCAAGTACATGGTTTTCTCCACCTCCAGCAGTGACCCTGACCATCCTGCCATTAAAACTTTAAATGGCATCCATTTTACTCTTACTGATTCATACAAATACTGAGGGCTCGACAAAATACATCATATCATTCAAGGTTTATATATTCAACACACAAAAATTCAAAATCAAACTAGGTTCCTTGTATGGAATTGAAGATTGTCTGTCTTCTTCCAGCTGTAAAACTATTGTGCAGTCAACCTTTATGTCTGTTCTATGGAGATATTCTGTATTGTCATGCTGCCCCATCAACACTCCAGCGGTTAAACCCTGTGTACCACAGTGCACTACACTTTATCACAAATGACAAATACCATACTCATTGTTCTCTGTATCGCACTGTGGGTTGGACCCCCCCTACAGTCAAGAAATAGGCATTTCATAATATTCATTTATAAAGCTTCCAAACTACCTCACATCTCTTTTCTCATTTAAATCTGGTATCTAGAGAACACCATCCAGGAACTACTTAACCTTTGATATCCCTCGTGTATGCACCAGTATTGCCAGAACCGGTTTCAAGTACTATGCACCATTTAAATGCAATGAGCTGCAAACTGCCCTCAAACTAGAGTCTTAGATTTCCCCTGGAGATTTTAAAGCTTTATTATTTGATCTATTTTACGACTCTTGTGAATGTTTTTCTAAAGTCTTTGTTTCCTAGATTCTTGTATTGTGTAGTTGTGTTGTCTTTGTTGTCGATTGCATCTTTGTTATTGTTTCTTGTTTGCAGGCCTCTCTTGAAAAAGAGATCTTAATGTCAATGAGACTGCCTGATTGAATAAAAAATAAATAAATAATGGAATGATATCCTGGTTATGTGACATATAACTTAAGCTTTTTGGCCAAGTGCTTTGAGGGTCTGTTATGTTCTTATATTCTTCAATTTCCCTGTGTGGGATCAATAAAGCTTATCTATTAGCATAGCTCCACCCAACTTCAACCTGTGCTCAGGTCCAATCAGCCAGACTAACTGAAAACACCTGTGTGGGTCTGCAGAGCCACACTGGACACTGGCTGTGTAATCTGTGTGCAAGAGTCATTAGCAGCACCAGACCCACTACGAATAAATAACCAGCTCTTCAGCTTTATGCACACTTAGCTACTTTCAGCTTACTGTTGTGCTTATTTTGCCAGAACGTACTATAAAAGGCTGAGTCTCACTGTTCCCCCTATATAAAATCTTAGGCAGCCATTTCCAGCAAACAAGCTGGGATAAGCAGAGTGTACCCCAACTGCCTAACATAAAACACCAGAAAGGTGAAGGAGTGACTGGTGAACCAAACAAGCTAAAGACTGAACAACAACTGAATATTCATCAAATGGCCAAAACTTTGGCTCAGATGGGATGCTCATGTAGCTTGATAATTACACCAAATTGCTGTTTCGTTTCATTCATTCAAGCAGACATCATGTCCACATCAATTGATTTCTTGTTTTGATGTAACTAATCAGTAGATAGTGACATATCTCTCCCACCCATGTTATTTTCTGTTGCCATGGAAGCTGCATGGAAGCTGCAGTCTACACAATTAACAATTTTCACATTGATCAAAGAAATATGTTGATGTATGAGTTATATATTGGTAACAGCCTGGGAAACTGCTTTTCTCTTTCATAATTGTAGCTAAATAGCTAGCTAGCTACTGTATGCAGGAAGATAGTGACACAGCCGTCTGGAATCAGGCTAATGCTCATGTTCTGCTCCGTTGGATGTAAGTAGTTACATTTTTTGCTAACATGTTAGCCTAAGAACTTGATAAACAAACAGTATGACAGGGCTGTGTTTCTGTGACTTTGTTTTAGAGGTTTTCTGTTCCCTAGTAATTAAAACTGAGTTAGTGCAGCTTTAAAAATATCATTTATTAGATTGTCCTTTGTTTTCCTTCTCACTCTCATGATTCCATATTTGGATCCATATTAGCTGTTGCCTTAGCAACAGCTATTCCTGGGGTCTAACTGCATGCCAAACCATCAGACAGAAGATGCACAACACTGCCAGGGTAAACAAAATAATCTTGATAATGTGATGCAACCAAATGCAATTCGATGCAAATCCAAGTCGAACCAAACGAACCCAGCCGTGTTACATGCTCCGGGGCCTCGTTCCTGTTGATAGTGCAGGTCAAACGTAGGCACTTTTTGAGAGATAAACTACATAGTCCTTGACATTATCAATTTATTATTCATTCACTGCATTCAGTGTCTGTGAGAGCGCAAGAAGACATTCACCCCTGAATATGTTCTGTGCCAGATGCCTTTGCGAAGAGCACTTGAAATTGAATTTCAATAGATTTGCATTGGCATTCACTCAGCTCGCATGTCCTTGGGTAGAGCACCGCCCACTACCCCACAAACTCAGAGCTTAGCACCTACCTACAAGTGTGGCATTCACATTTCCTTGGTCTTCTTCCTTTCACAGTTTCATCAATACTTGCTGCCTCCAGCTATTCAAAAGCTTCACAGATAAGTGAATCAGGCAGACAATCACCGGCCATCTATGAAAGTACATGTGTCCTTCACTAAATGAATGGAGGCTAATTAAACCCTGTGACTGGCTTTGAGAGAGAGAGTGAGAAAAAAAACAGAGACATTCAGAGTGAGAGGGAAGAAAATGGAAAGTAAAGGGAAGGGCAGATAGCAGCACAGGTAAAGAGAAGAAGTGGATTAGAGACAATGGCAGAGTCATGACAAGCTATACTGTAGTGCCTGATAGAAAAGGGGAGATGAGATAGTTGGGGCGTTGGGGTAAATGACTGAGATATTGAAGTGAGAATGATATAGAGGGAGGTGGAGGGAAAAGAGCAGGCAAAGCGGTGGATTAAACAGAGGATGCAGAATGAGGGAGAGTCAGTTTGAAATAAAAAAAAAGGTGAAAAGTATGGAGTGTGTGTGACAGTGAACAATTTAGAAGGAGAAAAGAGATTTTAGATGGCAAAGGAACAGAAGTGGAGAGAAAGCAGCAAAGGGTATTAACTGTCGCTAAGAGACAGAAAGTAAGAGAGAAAATTCAGTCTGTCCGCAGTCACAATGTTAACCTTGAGGAGAGGTCTTAGGTGACAGCCTTCCCGCTTTCTGATTGGCTATCCGCGGTGCTGCTTTGATTTAGAGCCTATTAACTGTAAGACACCATCCATCCTGCCCTCGGTGACAGCAGTTACGTTTGCTAAAACAATATGTTAGGAGGTGAGATGATGAGGGGCAGCACATGCACGTGTGGGGAGGGAGCGACCATCTCCATCTCCATTAACGCACTCCATTTCCTTGATTGGCCTGTCACATGGACACACGTGATGTGGCGAGCAAAGACGGCAGGCCAGGAGTCAGCGGCGGCTTTTATCCCGGAATGAAGTGATCGGGGTCAAGCTGTTGCCATGCCACCATGGATGGCTAGAAAACGGCTGTGCTCTTTTTTCTCCACCTTTATGCATTCCTGCGTGAGTACTAAATCAATCATAGTCATACCTGAGGAGGGTTGGTATGGAGGGAGATCTTTTAAAGATAAACCTACTGTAGTATTTAGTTGTATAAAGTCAGAGACATTTTAAAAAAAGCACCAAATATCCTAAAATATATGTAGCTGTTGATATATTTTATAAAAAAACTGTCAACCTGCTTGTGGCACCAAAGGAAAAGTCCGGGGTGGATTTCATCCACTGGTATTGAAGTTATTTCAGTTTCGACCAAAGTGGTGAACCAACTGACTTGACCAACTGTCACCATTAGCATAGCTAAAATCACCAAGGTTTCAGGTTCTAATATATCTTAGAGCAGTGGTTCCCAACCTTTTCCAACCCATGGCCCATCTGAAAATCTCAAAAATCACCCGACCCGACTTGTGGTTTCAACATTTGTCTCTTGACTCTCTTTCCTTTTCATTCTTCCTGTTGCTAACCAGCTATCTATTTTGATGTTCCAGTTTTTGTCATGGATTTAATCTTTGAGTGAGCAATCAGCCTGAGGTATAACACGCGGTGAGGTGGTCCGAACAGCGACAACATGAATGTTCCTATCATTGGTTTATCACGGTGATCGCCTTAATACAAGAAAAAAACAAAAAAAAACAATGAAAGGAGTTACCTAACCCTAGCCCTTTTTTAAAGGATCATTTCATATTAAAACATTTAAAACCATTATTTACATTTTTATGATTTTTAAAAAAAAATGTATTATTACATCTTTTCACCAAAATTGTACTGTTTTCCAATTTATTTGTCGGCCCACTTGCAATACCTTCACGGCCAACTAGTGGGCCCCAGCCCACAGGTTGGGAACCACTATCTTAGAAAATGGACAATAACAAAATACTGCGGCTATCGGGACTTCAGGATGATGAAGGCAAAAACTGTTTGTGCACCCTGACACAGTAAAAATATCTTTGCATTGAAATGCACAATGATATTACATATGCCATTCCCAAGTGTCGATATATTTTTGGAGGTCATAACTGTTCTGACATTTTTCATATTCCAGTCATTGTTCATTTACCACAACTATATACATAGGGAATAACAGCTTATCCCTCTCCGCTTGTATGGCACGTAGTTTCTAATAGAGCAGCCTCACTATCTGCGTTTCATACTGCAGTACACCAAGGTCTGGGAGTAGGAAGATAACACCGCCATTGCCTTTGGATGTCCCACAAAGACACACAAATCTCTGCCATTCCACCAGCGGCCTTTCTCTTTATCTCTCTTTCTTTCCGTCTTTTTCTCATCTATCCATCCCTTCCCCAACCAGCTCACTCACTCACTCAAGCAGATGGTTTTCAATAAATGGCAGAGGGACGAGGCTTGCCAAAACATTGTCTGATATTACTCAGTAGCAAGTTCCCTCGTGGCCAGCTATATAGCAGTCAGAGGGAAGAGTGGAGAGACAGAGCTGTTCCTGCCGGCCAAGCAGTGCCCCACTCAGCAAATAATCTCCACTGTCGGCCTTGGTTCCTCATGGGTGGAGAAAGGTGTCAGAGGATGTTACATGATGCCTCTTTTTCTTTATGGGGGTGTGATTGGGTCAAGTATTGAATTGTAGTTGGTGTTCAGGATGTGGTTCAGTTCAGAAAAATTTCAATTAATGTAAAAGCTGCAAGTATGTGTGATGTGATAAATGTTTATGTAGTCATCAAGTCTTTGAAAATAGTTTTTCATTTTAGAAAGAATAAAACAATCTTGAAGAGAGTTGGCGCAGTCGACATGTTGCTTTGAACCCACTCTTTATAGTGACCCCAGGATCATATTCGCATACTGCAACTGCAGAAAACTAAAGCTGAAAATTTTCAGATTATACACACAGTGGTTTCAATAACGCTTGTAAAGGAATAGTTCGACATTTTGGAAGATACACTTACTTGTTTTCTTTTCAAGAGTTATATGAGGACATCGATATTAAGGACTTTAAGCAACAACGGTTGATGTCGTAGATCCTATTTCAATACTTCCTACTGTTGCAGCCCAACTGTCTACTACAGTAAACCAGTTGTTCTCAGGTAGTAGACAGTAGGAAGTGTCGAGAGAGAAATCTGCGTCAACACGTCACTGCGCAACTGTCCCTACTATGAAGCTACAGCCAGGACCAAGGGAATGTGTATTGTAGGGTGTGTAGGGGAAAGATGGTTCAACAAGCTAAATTACTCTGAATGTTCTCCATTTTCTTTCATTCAGACGGAAATTGTAGTAAATGATAAAGGAGAAGGGTGTCTTTTAATCAGTTTGCTTCATTACTGTTGCAATCTTTTGGCGCAACCATTATTTTCATATCTGCTTGAAAGGAAATCAGAATGAACAAAAAACCCAGAGGCAAATTGAATTTTCTTGAAGTGAAAGTGAGCAGCTCTTTTCTGGGTCATTACCTGAACAGGAACCACAGATATACTTTCTTAAGAGAAAACTCTTTTTTTCACCAAACCAAACTGAACAATCACTCCTAAATAAACAGGCTCAGAAAAACCCAAAACAAATATGCAAAACGTCACTGCCAATTTGGGCGAGAGCAGGAGCCAATTAAGATGACTGAGTGGAAAGAATCCCATTAGGAGACAAGAGTGAAAATCTGCATTCTGAGAGTACAGTCATTGTCTAAATACCAGACACTCACACTGTGATCAATCACTGTAAACACTTAGAAACCTGCTACCTGACTTAGAACAATGAACGTCAAAGAAGAAAAAGGCAGAGGAGGACGAGAGGGGTGTGTGTGTGTGTGTGTGTGTGTGTGTGTGTGTGTGTGTGTCTGCTGGTGGAGTTGCAAGGTGTGTGAATGTGTGCACACGATCCCTGCATATCCAGGCACTCATGACAACCTCACAATCTCCACGTGGGGATAAAGTTCCATCCAATTTAACAACACTCAAGAATCCTTTCATTAAAACATCTACCAGGTCTCAGCCTAACTGCATCAAGTGTGTGGGTGCCTATGCATCACATTAAACACGCACTTAACACACGCTTCGATTTGGCATGAGTTAAATGAAGGCCAGTGCATCTTATAGACAAAACTGCCTTGTTTACGTGAATGGGGTTTTGCTCTCCATCACGGCTCTCATTAATCTGGGATAAGATTTTCCACCATGTGTAAATCGATGGAGCATCATCATCCATCACTCTTCACTGTGTGACCAAGTGCAGCCTGTAGGCCAGAGGTCTAAACAATAAGTAACGAGGAGCAGAAACGGCTATCAGAGCTTTATGAAAAGCTGACAACTAATCAAATGCATGTGTGCAACACATTTTTTCTCTTCCTTTCTTTTGTTGTTGTTGTATTTGCTTATATCTTATTGATTGTATTCTTCTGCATGTTAGTTGTTGCTGTATGCATTTAAATGTAAAGCACACTGGGTTTATTTGCCTACTGTTCACCGACTTTCTACTGTCTGCAGAGATCGACATAAACATAAAGAACATTGTATTCATTGAAATTAAACGCAGATGTGGTTATTAATTTACTTATCAATCCATGCATTTACTTTACCCAGTTAATACTGAGTGACATGAAAGAAAATAGCGAGAGCTTAGCAGTCCATCAAAGAGCTTGGATTTTTTTACATCATAAAATCTAATTGTATTTGGGTTGTAAACTTGATGATATGTTAATAATAATAAAAGCTTCACAGTAACCCTAACGGCAAAAATTTGTTTTGCTCAGTGGTGGAAGAATGATTTGGATGTTTAACCGAAGTAAAAGTAGCAATGGAAAATTTATTACATTGCAAGTATAGGTCCTGAATTCAAAATTCTGTTTAAGTAAAATAGCATATTGTCAGCGAAATGAACAAAAGTAAATACTGGCAGTACTCAAAGTGACACCTTCATTTGTGTGTTAAATGATTATAAACAAAATATATAAAAAGCATTACCTATAAGCATTATTTTAATGTTGCAGCTTATTCAATGAAGATCATATGTTTTTTATGTAAAAACTGAATCTGCATATTAACTATACAGCAATGCAGATTAGCAAACATAAAGTAATGCTCTCTGTAATGTAGTGAAGTAGAAGTTTTATCAGTTACATAAAGGGAAATACTCCACCTGAGCATAAAGCAGTCAATGAATTAAGCATGTTCCTATCTGGAAAAGCAGCAGAGAGGAAACTTCTCCCATGCGGCATTTGAAGGATATTGGTTGAGCAGTGCTGAGATACTGTTATTTACACTGGAGAGGGACTGTCTGGCTGGTGGTGGGATTGTCTGTTTTGGGTGACATTTCAGGAGGGTCACAGAGGTGAGATGTGTGTAAACAAACACACAGCCAGTCATAACGTCTATGTGTTTGCCTGTGTGTGCGTGATTCATCTTTGTGTGTGTGTGTGTGTGTGTGTGTGTGTGTGTGTGTGTGTGGGTGGGTGTAGAGGGGGGAGTGGGGGTCAGGACCCTAGCAGGTGGGGAACCCAGAGGCTCGGGGCTCATCCCGACAGTGATTGGGTTTTGGAGCAGGCCGTGCTCTTCAGTCAGTGCCAATTAGCCTGCTGCTACCTTGTGACATTCAAAAGATAGCAGCGGCAATCGGTCCCGCGTTCACACACAATATGCTTACACACAAACACACACACACACTCAGTCACACCTTAGAGGTGATAAAACCTCATTCTGTGTTCAAACACCATCGACCTTTTTAATCATTTATACCACATACATTATCAGATCTACATTAACTACATTAATAAGTCAGAAATCTGGCTATTGGACAAACTCATGTGTCATCGTGATATTTAAAGCCTCTGCACACACACACAGGTGTTTTCACTTCACTGTAAAAATTAAGCTTGATTGACATCCTCCTCATCCTCCTGCTATACTTTTGTTGCACTAATTAGGGTGGAAACCTTGTTATTATTCTTTTTGGTCCATAGAGTTGTGTGACATCACATAATTTCCCGCCTAGCTCCGCCTTGCTTCAACCTGATGAGAGGTCTAATCAGGGAGTAATTGAAAACACCTGTGTAGGTGTGCAGAGCCTTTAACGATAGTCCTGTCTTGCTGTGACCACCAACATCTGACAAGCCTGTTTACTGTTTGTCCAGTAAGTTTGCTTTACAATGTTTTTTAATTGTTTTTCATTTATGCTGCATTTTTTTGCATATTTTTCTTATTCTCCAACAACAAAGAACAGTCCAAAACCAGCAATGCAGCAAAGGAGCTGAAAAAAAAAACCCCAGCAAAAGCACATTTTAATCCACTTAATGGTCGCTGAAAACTACAGTGCCCGGTTGTTTTGGGAGATGACTTAGCCTTTTCTAAAATGGAAACTATATATTTCTGACCCATTTCTGAAGATTTACATCATCAATAGGAACAAACTCAGACTTGGAGCTGAGTGCCACAGACAGGCCAGGAAGTCAGAAAGAAAACAAGAGACTAACTCATTGTAGGTTTAGGTATTTTCATGGGATTTGCTGGGTACAAAAAAATACAGAATATCAGCAACCTTTTCCATTTTTGATACGTGATTGATTCGTTCACTTTACTTTCATTGTGTTTGGGTGGAGGCAGACGTCTCTCAGACAGACAAATCAAACCACAACCATCTGCATCGCTAAATACCAGAGAAGGTAAGTGAGAAAATGTTAATTTGGGTGAACCAACCCTTTAATGTTTATGCTGTTATCTAACTACCTACCTATCTATCTAACACTATGCAGTTTTGTAAGTGTGGTGCACATAAGCAATTGAATAATGTGCAGTGTCCCTGATAAATAAAATGAGTTAGTGCTCTCTAGGATAGGCTGTATATAAAAATAAAATCCTGTTGCATACTTTGTCTCTTTCTATTTCCTCTTTTTCCTCTATTTTACAGAATATCGTTTTATATTTCACATTCCCCATATGGATGGCACAAAAAAAACACACACAAGCAGTCGTTCTGTCTGAGCAATCCTGACAGAGAATTTCTGAAGTAGGGCATTTCAAAACCAGACAACAATGGGAGATGTCTTTCTGCCTGCAGTCCTCTACAATGCTGAGATGAATAATGGTATTATCTCAACACGTTGAACTATACTGATTGTTCAATTTAGAGACAATCACACAGTCTGTCACTTCTCCACTGCTCGCCCCTCTGTCTAATTCTGTCCTAAACACACGCATGCATGTAGTAAAATAGGCCTTAAGCCTGACTGCGCTCTGAGGATAGGATGGAGGAAAAAACTGAGCTCTTTTTCTGTTGGAGAACTCAGTGCTCAAACCACCACACATACACAGACATGCACCTGCACACTCACACACACACATACACACACAGACTTACACAAAGGCAGGGCTAGTATCCCCCTGAGTTTTCCCTACTGCTGCTTCTATGAAAAATTTACACAGGAGTGATCGCATCGGCTATTTTGAGCCCATCTCTGACCTAGGAATGTTTTTAAAGAGCTGGTATCCATCTCTGCTTTTTTGTCTTTATGTCTGACATCACCCAAAAAATGTTATGTGCAGTAGTGTCTACATAAAAGAAAACCTATATTCAAGGGTCTGCATATATGTCTTTCTGATTCATGATCCCCCTGCTGTGTTCAATACACAAAATTTCCTCTAAGTTGGAGGTCACATCTCATCTCACAGGCACCACTGTGTTGAAACTCATCTAGAAGTGAAAGCAGGCGACTTCACTCATCTTTCGGTACATCTGCTCGCAGCCACAAAATGGTGTATCTATTATATGAACACAAACATTCTCTCATCCATCCACAGAATCCTCAGTGTTTTGGAAAGACGGTCCTTTTATTTTCCACACAGGACACAGACACACACACACACACACACACACACACACACACACACACACACACACACACACACACACACACACACACACACACACAATCATATGTAGTAAGTGAGTTACAGATCCACACAGAAAATCAATTGCTTTTGAGAGAAGTCCATCAGCAAATTGAGTCAATTTCAGGTGTCTCTGTGCAGTCTCTGATGCAAACACTCACCACAAACACTGCCATCCAATTTCATAGCAAGAGTCAGGCTGCTCTTGAGATGAATAGTCTGGGTCTGAAGTGTTGATGTTGGAGGCACAAGTCTGTCTGCCTGTACTTTATTTCACACAGTGGTGATGGGATGGGCTGCTCCATCCTTATTTCTACAACAATGAACTGCTGAGAGTCTTTAGGCAGCTCTGATGTTACATATGTGATAACAAAGACACAAAAACCAGGCTGCAAGAAAAGGTTGGTTTGTCAGACCAAAAAAAAAAAAAATGTTAATGTGTGAGTGGAAAAAAATGAAGCCTTGACTCAAGACCAATAGAGAGTCAAAAAATTCCCATCATTTTTTTATCATCCTCTTTGACACTCAAAATGTAAATGGATGTTAAAAGCTATTTTCAAAGAATTAGAATTTGCTTCCCACCCTCAGGACACAGGGGTGGCGAAGCATCCAAAATGCATCAATTGATTTTTTTTTTCTTTTGGCCACAAGATATATACACAACATTGACATATTACAACTTTATAAAGTTGTTATTAGTAATGCATCCAGTAGACACAGAGCTACATTACCATTCATTTGGAGTTGTGTCCAATATTCATTCTCTTTTTCATTCTCATTTTTTTAACACTGTTTTGGTCTCTACCAATATCTGTGAGAAATATCAGACTCTATAGCTGCTAAATGCTCCACTATGTTCACTAGCTAGTTAACTCTTGTCTGCCTGCTGTAGGCTGATGGACAGATAGCTTATCAGAGGTTTTTCACTGAGGAAAGCTGCATGCTGCGGCCGAAAATGGGTTGATGACAGCAGCGGGAGGGAACCAAAATAGCTAAGCTGATGGGCCAGAGAGCCAAATCAATCAGCTGCAAGATGCTAAAATGCTCCATAGAGCTGGAGGGGATTTTAGAGTCAGGAGATAATTCTCACAATGAATGACATCTTTTATACTTCACATGTGATCATTTGACAGACCATTACTGAGGCTTCAACAAATGATCATTGATATAAAATTATCAAATAATTTGAAGATATTTTCTAGATTGATCAAATAAGTCCGGGTCTATATGATAATTATGATAATAATAATAATAATAATCCAAATAATCTAAATAATAGTAATCTAAACAACCGTTCAAAGATATTCACAGAAGCATAATAAGTGATATGAGTGGAGCAGGTTTTACTTACTATATTTTCCTGTTGGGTTGTTTTATAGTGCATCAGATTTTCTAACAGATGTTTTGTATGTGACCTTTTAATATGCAAAGTAACTGTAAAAAAAAAACAAAAAACAGCATCTGAAATGTGCTGGAGTATGAGTAGAAATACTTCAGTACAACTGCCATCGAATTGTACTTTAGCACCGCGCTTGAATAAACGTTAATCGCTTTCCACCAGTGCCTGAATTATGTTTTCAGAGACACCATGGTTACACACTGTTATTGTCCGCTGGATCACCTACAACCCACCGCATCGCTTCCCATTAATTTAGCACAGATAGCATCTTTAATTATACAGATTCCCTGAGACTAATTACCTGGACAACTGCTCACATGTGTAAATTAATGTGAGATCTGCAGAAGTTGTGAACTTTTACTCTTTCATTTAGCAACCTGGTTACAGTAACAAAAAGCTCTGCGGCTCGACTGACACTTTCGCCTCATCTCGATGAAGGTGACAGAAAATATATTACAGGGAGCGTGTGGACTGTAGATAAAAACGAAATAGGCCGAGGCACGTACTCACAAACACATGCTCTAAAACTGCACACACACAATGAAAAGGGAAGATCAAGAAGGCTGTATATTGACAGAGCAGCTGTCAAGGTCATATGCAGAAAGGATCTGAATAACTTTGATGCCATGTTTGCTCATTAATACCAGAGCTGCACAGGCGTGGCAGTTATGACATGATGTTTACTACATATTTTACTACAGGATAGCATCGGAGATGATAAAGTCATCATTTTTTAATGATGCATCTGGTAAAAATTCAGCCAAGATGTGAGATGAGGAATTCAGTTGAAGCACCATCCGTTAAGTGAGTATGAACTCTGAGATCTCTTCACCATCAGCCTGAAAGGACCTGCGCAGTGAGATATAGAGCATGTTTTCCCATCATGTAATGTGGAACATTCAAAAGGCAATCAAGTAAAACATGGTCTGTTTTTATAGGAGAGCAGTGCTGGTATAATAAATTGCATTGTGTTTTGCTTGTAAGTTTAACATGGATGGAGACATCTGAGCCTTAGCATGCAATCAGTAATGAATGACCTCGCTGATGATAGATGGCATGTCTTTAATCGCTGCCGCAGCAGAGTGACGCTGAATACATGCCAACATAAAGACCATCAGCATGTTTTTATATCACAAATTAATCAGCTGACGGAAAAGAGAAACATTAGTCTCTCAAAATGCATTCTGAAAAGCAGTTATTATATATCGTGGACCCGAATAATGAGAGGATTACAGTCTCCCATCACAAAAGGATTATGTGATAAAAGCATGAATGCAGCAAAGTGTTGTGATGGTTATTTAGCAAATGTCGACATTATTTTGCAATGCGTGGTCTGTGTTTAACAAATTCAGACAAACTAACAAAAACAGTCCATATATATATAAAAACATGGCACTTAAATGACAAATAAGTTTGTAAGCCAAAATGTTTGAAGGAAATTCTTCCAAGTGTCAGGTCAGCAGAGAGCAACATTGCGTCTTCATCAAACATTAAAATAAAACAGAGGAACAAAGAAATACAACCAGAATTGTGAAGCACTCATGTCTTGTATTTATTGCGGCAGGTCTGTGCCAGTTGTTTTTAATACTGTTCTGGAATAAAAATCAGTAGATACTGTGTTTTGAAAGTTGGGAAATAAATATTAACTGTGCTGACTGTAAGGTGACCATGGCAGGAATAGCAGAAGAAAAAAAAAGAAACATAAAGAAATCACTTAGTAGTGAGTTCAAGATCAGTGTAGAGAGTCATTCACTTCCCTGACACATGTTATCCGTGTGTTCATTTCACAAAACCGACTCACATCAGGGCTGAGTCCACACAGTCAGAGCGCCCAAACATCTCTAAATTCTCCTTCTCAGTAAAAATTACACTGAATTAAAACCTTGCCCTCCAAAAAAGCAAAGGCCAGCTTCCTCTCGTGACCCATCCGATGCAGCCCAGGCACATTCGCAAGAAACAACCACACATCCACTCTTGGAGGGCAAACAAACTTCAGCTAAAAGTCAGGGTTTGTTATTCAGAGCCATGCCTTACCTTCACAGTAGGCATTATCGTCTCGAAGTGGGCGGAAGCCATCCTTACAAACACAGCAGTCTCCTGCCTCCAGGTTCACACAGTCTGAGTGCTCCACGCAGCCATGGCCCTCTGAGCAGAAGTCATGACCTGCAGGAGGCACAGGGAGGAAAAGGTTGACACCCAGAGGAGCGAAGAGGAGAGCAGTGATGGAGGTGCGGTGGAAAGGTTATGTCATAGTACCACGACCTTTTCTCACAGTATCCTTTTACCGCGGCTTCTTTCCCAGGTATATTAGGGCAAAATAACATTCATTTACTCCTATTTCTCACTGTCACATCTGACTTCATAAAAAGAACATATGCTGATATTGCTAAAAGTACAAATAACTACAAATGAGTAAGCTAAATTTCAAGGAAAATAATACTAGGTTTTAGCCCCCTTCTTAAAAATCCCTCGTACTTTGTATAATTTCATTTTTAGATTGATTTTCTATCTTACAGGCAGCCATTGATTTCAGTTCTTGCCTGCACAATAACATATACCAGCAATATTAACTTGCAGAGTAAAATTTGTTTGCGATGGTAATCGATCAAAGCGAACACAATGCTGCTTTGTCCAGCCGGTCGAGATGCAAATGTACTGAGCAAAAAATTGAGCATATAAACATACTATGAAAGGGATGGTGTGAATTGGGCAGTTTTTGTTGCATGAAAAGGTCGCTGTTTGTGTGCCGATCCTGAATCCCTGGCTCTGTTCTCTCGAAAGCTCTAGAGAGCGAAATGCTTACAAAACAATCGCTACAACACAACTGCAAGTTGATTTTCATAGTCGCAGCCTGGAGGGTGGGAAGTCAGTGCAAGAACATGTGATTTTGAAAAACTATTATCAATAATGAAATCTCTGACTTCTTTTGCCAGTGGCGATTTCTCACTGTACATGTCTCTATATTTTTCCTTGCAAATATTATTCCTCCTGTATCTGTCTGTATAAACACAAATCTGGTAAAACAACTTATAATAAACATGTTCCACCATAAAAAAATGAATTATGTTAAATGGGATAGTAGTAATATAGTATTGTAGGACAATGTTTCCTCCATACCTCTGCAGACTTTACAGCATCTGTCACTCAAGGTGATCTGCTCCGACTCTGGACAGTTGAGCTCAGGACAGGGCTCAGTGGGAACCACTCGATGCATAGTCCTGTCCTGTGATGAGTAAAGACAAAATGCTCATGAGCGACTCTCTAGGTCCACACACCCCCCCTCCCACCCCTTCATTTGCTAAGGGTTTGGATGTAATTATGAAGGTAATTATTCATCTATTGTGTTTCCTCTGTCACTCCCCGACTTTCCCTCCTCCCTGTGTGTTCATTACAAACCAATTACTCATTTGGTCAAAAGCAGTTTTTTTTTTTTTTCCAAACTACTTGTGGAAGCGGAAAAGCTTTTTTTTTCTTTTGTCCTGTTCTCCACAATCATTTACATTGTGATTCATGACGCAGCTTTATTATACAAACAGTGAATCAATCTTCTGGATTATCCCTGCATGTGTGTGTTTAGTCAGAGTGTAAAACCTGATTAGGGGGTTCCTTTCCCCAGCATGCCTTTGGCAGGTCTCTCTAATGATCTCATCTGAGTCCCTCTGACTGATGCTAATTTGGAGTCATTAACACCAGACACAGTTGGACAAAAAACAATAGACCTTCTCCATCTATTTGTCGGCACGAATATTTTACTGGTGGATCATTTTAAACCTGACATCTGCCCGAGGTGTCATGACCTCTACTCGTACACAGGCTGAGCGTGCTTGTTGGAAATCATGGAAAAAACTTCCACAAACTCCCCAAACAACTTTCCAAACAAGCCTCACCATTGACTTCTTACCACCCACCACCCAAAATGCCCCCCCCCCCCCTGCAGCCAGCAGGCAGACAGAAGATCAGAGGCGTGACAAGCAGCTGTCAGGGGAAGCCTGCAGGAGTGTGCAGCAGTGGGCTGAATGACAGAACTCCGCGTCCCCATTTCTTTGATCTGCCTGGGACTGCCAGTCAGTAAACTGGGACTACAGATGGGCCAGGTGTGGGCAAGCAAGCCAGACAGCTGTCTGAAACTGCAGATTCTAATGGAGCTTTGCAGAATTCATGGAGGAGCCGGTTGATATGATAGAGTTGGGTGATTAAAACTTCAAATCACTTTTCTGTGATTGATTGGGCCTGCCTGGCATAATGTCATCAAGTGAATTACTCCCAAAAGTGAGCGACCCACCCATCTGGTGCACCAGGCAGACAAAAGCAAATGCTCTGAATAATTGGGAAATGAATCTGATTTGGGACCAGTGTGGTATCTGATGATTGGTACTGAAGAATGGCCGTGGCATCCTGTGATTGACGAGTGATCTGCTCCAGGCCTCCAAATGTAAAGTTAATTAGCAGGATTCAGCCGATTTATTTAAATAACAAAGAAAACAATGACAAGTCAGACCAATGAAATCCAGCTGAAGTGGACAAGCTCGCACTCTGGTTCATGGGGGCTTGATTTATCCTCTCAGGGTGGGCCAAGGTAGCAGTGTTTAGTGAACTGTCATGCACTGCAACACAACATGGAAATTAATAGAGCTGAAGTGCTTGGTTACATGACTTATTGTGGTGTCTCTTTCTGGAGGGGAAGCTGATAAAAAATTCTTTTGAATAAATATGTTTAAGTGTATTTAAAGGCTGTGTGTGTGTGTGTATGTGTGTGTGTGTGTGTGTGTGTGTCGGTGTCGGTGTCTGTGTGTGTGTGTGTTGACATGACTTACCCTACATTCAAACAGCAGGCACCTGCCAGAGGAGTCGCGCACAGCCTTCTGATCCCCCTCCACCAGCTCTCTTCCACCAAACAGGCAGACAGCTGGTAGCAAACGCAGAAACATTACACACACACACATAAACAACAGATATACACATAAAAACACACTGAAGACCGTATTTCTTCCGAATCATACTCCAGATAATAATCTGTGTGTCTGTTTTCTGTAATGATTGTGGCTTATATTTAATGCATTACGCCTGAATAAATGATTGTGAGCATGTCTGAAAATATATGTTGCTGTAAGACTTTTCAGATTCGTAAAAGATAAGTTTGATCTGTTGCTGGACAAATTCCCACTGTATTATACCACTATTTACTGTTCTTTATTTGAAAAATTACAACTTTGTATGACTTTTATTAGAACGGAAATAGCAGAGAATATGTTTCAATTTCTGGTGTTACGGAAAAAAACATTAATCTCCTAAAGCCTTTAGCAAAATTCTCAATCTATTGTTCAGCTTGTGATGTTCTTGAACCCAAATGTATTCAATTAACAAACAATCAGAAATAAAGAAGCGCAAGCAAATAATTAAATTTCTGACCCAATTAATCACAAAACAACTGATTTGCATTTATCAAGAACAAATTTTTCTCTAACTATTTGTAAATGAACTTATCATTCTAAAAATCAACACATATATTTCAATCCCACCACTCGCCGGTTGTGGACATAAACACTGGCAGAACACCAGGGGTCTTATATAACAGTCCTGTTGTACTTGTATGATACAATCTGTCCTTATTATTTTCAGCTTTTTTATAGCTTTTTTTTTTTTTTTTTTTTTTTTTTTTAGTCCTCAGGTAAATTGAGTCAAACCAAATCAAGCATATCAAACCCAATTAAGCAATGCTACTGAGGAAGTGATGGAATAATTAACATGTAAAGAGAGCAAGCAGAGACCCTGTTTTATATAACTGTAGGGGAGGGTAGGTGGGCGCAAAAATAATCATGTGGGCAGAAAGTGAGTGTTTGATGAGCAGTTGGGGTCAGGCAGATTCAGACTGATACGAGGAGGAGTGATGATTGACACCGCAGCTCGGGCCCTATCACAAAGCAAGCGCATCATGAAAGCAAAGGACTTCAGAAACAGCTATTTGACGTTCTACTTGACAGACCATCAAAAAAAACAGACTCGGAACTCCTCCCCGCTAGGCCCTGTGCTGCAAGATAAGGCTTTAATTTGGAGAGCGAATCATGTCTTTGTAGTGGGGAAACTTGCAGCACTCTTCTCTCCAAAGCCGGAGCATGCGTAATTAGCTGTGTGTTTGTCTACCTCGTTGAGATAAGTCAGCACGGGGGTGTTGAGTTTAAGGGGATTACCTGCTACGTGTTTATATTTGTGTAACACAGCAGCACATTCCTAAACCCCTGTGTTGCATCCCTGACCCTTGGGTCAGTGGAAATGATGCCGACTCAAGCTGATTAGAATCCAAGACTAATGGTTTCCTACTGATAAAGAGTTAAATCTCATCTATTATTTGCTTCGCACGGGAAGCAGGAGCAACGGCAGCAGTGTGTGGGAGTGTGTGGTGAGAAAGTTCTCAAGTGGAGTCAGCTTGCACACAAGATGTGGAGTCAAATCTGCAAAGAAATACTATACGAACGTAAAGTCTGCTACATTTTTTATCATTCATATGGTGCGTAACCCTCTGTAAGGTTGAGAACACCAGCCATTAAAAACACTGAGCTAAGATAATAAATCCCCCTACTTAATGCACATACGAAATTTTGTTCTAAACACCGACAGGCAACTCTTTCTGCATTTTAAAAGCATACATCACATCTCATTTGGGTTAATATCAGGAGAATGTTGGGGTGAGAAAAGCTAATGTCCTCTGAAATCCATTTTTATTGAGAGGGAAATTGAGAGAATATGAGATGCGGAGCGCTGCTGTGAGGAGGCTAATAAGAGTCCATTGCTGAACTCAGACTCTTTTTGAAAAAGAAAAAAAATAAATAAATAACCGACCCTCTGTGTAGATACGTGATGAAACAGCATTATTTATCCAGCCAGAACTCAAAAGTTTAAAATGGACATTTAAGAAGACACTCATCAGTTAGCATGTGCATCGTTTCAGACATCACACATCTCTTATTTTTCTCTTCACTTTTCCCACAGCCATGTTCGTCATAAATAGGAACAGCTTTACATCACATGCAGCCATCGCAGATTTACTGGCTCATGTCTGTGTGACTGGTGGCCATCTGTGTTTTGAAGCCAGCTAGTGAATAATTGATTGGTCCATGTATATGCAAAAGGACAGACCCATCTCAAGAGGCATGTTAGGAGGTAGCTTAGCAACACAGCAGAGCCCTGGTCAATTGTTAGACAGCCCTTGTGGAGGCGTGATGTGTGCTCTAAATCTGGTGGTGGTGGAGGTTGTTTTGCTGCGGCATGTACGTGTTTGTGTACAATTGTGTCCGTGATTGTATGAGTGTAGGAGGGTGATGAGGTTAAGGGTACTCCACTCACGCTGGCACTCCCTGCAGCAGGCACCCTTTACGTAGGCAGGCGCTGTGCCCACTGGGCACTGAGGGGGAGGGCAGGAGATGGCCTCACATTGCACCGTGCCATTCTGGTGGAGAGAGAGAAACATAAGTTGTTTAAAGAGTAACTACTACAGGCCTACCGATGCTGGATTACTCAGGCTGCTACTGATAGGTATTACACCAATATCTGACAATATTACTGCGGATATTCCTTTTGATTTTTCATAGACACATAATTATAAGGATCTCTTAAATTTGGTAATTACAAAATTGTGAAAATAATATACAATTAGACATTTTACAGTTAAAAAATCAAAGTTAACAGTTGGTTAACAAAGTCTGTAATGGACTCTGTATCTTTGGCATTTCTGTACTTCAGTGTTTTGTTATTTACTGGCCAACATTAATACTGATTTGTCTGTTGTGTGATGTGTTTTTTGAGTAGAAAACCTCTATTTATTATTCATCTTAACAGATAAAACAAAACAACCACCAAAATTTAAACAATCAAAAGGAAGACCGCAAGATGCTGGTGAAAGACCCAGAAAAAGCAAGTAATTGGACCTTGAGTCAAGATTTTAATGCAATGCAACGAAGGAGTTGAGCAGAGGGTTTTTCATCAGGGATGATTGTATGTACAACAATGATCACACAGTGACATCACACACAGTGGTAAAGGAGTGGTCAGTGATTTTAAAGGCTCATGATCCTGCTCTTGTTTTCAAACTGTAGACACTGAGAGGGATCAGATTTTGAGCAGGACAATTTAACAGTGAGTTACAATCTACGGTTTTAGATATTTGTGGCATTTAAAAATTTCGAGCGGCTGTTGTCCCTCCGCCGTTTTTGTTGTCCTCAGTAAGTCTATCGGCAAGGTTTATTGTGAGTCCTTGATATATGTAGGTGGTGAAATTGAGCTGGTGACACACAGTACAGTAGTGTATTGTCCGTTAAGCAATCACCTCTCAACTACTAACTGGATAATAAGTAACAGTTTATTGATTCATACCAGTACTGACTACTGTCTCAGCCTCCAAGCCATAGCTCTTCTGTGGAGCCATTTATTCTCCAGCAAATTCAATGGGGCTCGACAACTAATTTAAGTCTGAAAATTTCCATTTTAAATGACAACAACCCCCCCACCCCCCTTCCATATACAAACATTTGCCCCCTGCCTATCTGCCACTACTCAACTGGACTTTTTAAATATGCTGAGAGGGAGGTCTCTGGGAGAAATCCAGGTTATGTTAACTCCATTAAACGACAAAAGCCACTGTAAATCTTCTCATCACCTGCAGTAGATTTCAACAGTAACCCCTATACGCAATATATTTAAATGATATCTCCTTTTCCCCAGCTGTGCCTGTAATTAACATTGCTTCCACGGATGAAAGCTCTGTGACAGCAACATCTATGAACCTGATACACATAATTGATAACATCTTAATGCATGACCTTTGAATTTTAAAGGTCATGGCTAATTGCCACCCATACGGTAAGGAACATATCCCATCTAATTCCTTAATTGCGTCCCAGGAATGGCAACACACTGTTCCCGGGGAATGCAGCGATTTCATAGGATGAGTGGGCAGAACAAATCCCTGATGATAATTATCATCTGTCAAGAGCAATTAGGTGCGGTGCACTGAGAGATATGTGATTTACTTTTTTTTTTTTTGCATGTTGGCTAGTGGTGCGCGATGGCATCTCATTGGCTGGTTGGAGAGCTTCAGTAGCAGGGAATGAGTTTCATGTTCCAAAATTGAGTAGACTGACAGGGGGTGAAATCTGTTTGCTGATGTGGTACAAGCTCCAGATCGCCAATTGCTTCTAATTCTCTTTTTGGCAATTATTCACAGTTTATGTAGCACAAAGTAGATCCTTGAGAGAATCGAGCATCACTAACCACTGTTGCTGATGTGTCTAATCCTGAGTACTGTGGAGGTTTTCAATACAGTATCTGTTCTCGGGTAACTGGGGCAACCCTCCTCTAATGCAAGGAAATAATGAGAATACAAGCTGTCGACAATGGAGCCCCTCCACTCTGCACCTCCACCCCACCCAAACACACCCACCCACAGACCCCCGCCTTCACACACTTGATGAACACAAAAAGCCAAGACTTACAATGGGAGCAATGAACGTGTGTGTAAATGTAGACAGTCACATGCACACACACAAACCGAGGCGTGGAGACAAATGTGAACACACTGCGATACAGACATGATGAAAAATGGATTTTCTCCCTTCTCTTTCTCTAACACACACACACACACACACACACACACAAAGACATACACACAAACAAAAACATGTACACACACATATACACACATTCATATTTTCACACACAGACACTAACACATACACTACACATCTATCTATTTTATGACACATTCACATGCCTGTAGATATTCAATAACACAAACACATCCAGTATGACAAGAACATAATTCCGGATTCAGAATGTTCCCACACACACACACACACACACACACACACACACACACTTAATTAAAACGGAATGCCCTCCCTTGGTCTTTATTACTCTAACATGCACACTCGTACCTAGTGTGCACACACACACAGACACACAGACACACAGACATACACACAGTCGCACACCCGTCTGTGAAGCCCCACCGTGCATGTGCAGTTCCTGCAGCCATCTGTCCAGCCCTCGTCCTCCCTGTAGACGACCCCCTTGACGCTGCAGGTTCTCTCACAATAGCAGCCATCCAGCCCATTCATCTTCTCCTCCGCCCTGGACAGCTGCTCACACCCCCCCACCCCCCCCAAAGAAACAAAAGGCAAGACGAGGAGAAGACGAGAGTGAGCCTTGTTGAGTCTATATTCACATGTAAGCAAACCAGTGGCAGCAGAAAAGTCGGTCATTAGACACCATTAACACCTTTTACACACAAACACACACACACGCACACACACACACACACAGTCTCTGCATCATTTCAACAACAGCTGATGTCTAATATAAACACGCCCCTGACCGCCTGTTGCAATGGATGTTAACAATTGTATTTTTATATATACATATAATATATATATATACATGTATAATGCACAAATTGAGACCTAAATGTCAAAGTAAGACAGATTATATCACGCTACATTACCTTGCTGGATGTTTTAGCAAGAATGTCCTGAAGCTCCATGATTTTCTGCACAAGTCCGTGGAAATCATTGCAGGTTGGGCATGCTGAGATACAAGACACAATACACTTCACTTTAGTACACATCATTCTTTCAAGAAACTGTGATATAACCAACAATTAAAAATATATGTTAGCTGGAAAGAGCACCACCTACAATAACTTATCATATTAAAATCCAAGAAAATATATATCACCACATTGGCAAGTAACTGAATTGTAAAAATAGCAATAGCGTAAAGTTTTCCAACTCAAGAGTCTCACAGATTACCACTTTAAGTCTGAGATATAACTTAATTAACTGAGGTACGTAAATCATTTCTTTAATGTGTGTGATGTTCCTCCTAACGCCACACATTATTATATTTACACAGATGAAATACAACTTGCACACTGATGTCAGAGTTTGTTTTGCACCTTCACTTGTGAATTCAAAAGAAACTCTATCAAATTGAATTTAGTCAAGGTCTTTTACTGATTTATTGACCATTCTCAAAACATTTTATTACCAAAGGTTTCATTGAAGGAAAAGCTGTTTTACTCCAGTGAGTATAGAGTCTTTCAAGAATTTAAATACAAAACAAATCAGTGCAATCAAGTGTTAGAGTTTTCATTTAAATCTAACTAAACACTCGGTGAAATGCTTCTTTGAACTGTTAAGGAGGATTGCACTCACTTCTGTTCAGGTCTGGACACTGTGAGATGTAACCCTGTGGCATCACCACGATCTCCACGTCCTGCATCACTCCCTGAGCACACAGACACACAACAAACTTCAGGAAGAGAGAAACACCTTACGGAAAGCAGAAATGACATGAAGCATGTTAACTCGTAGTAAGTGGGTGAGGACCCAGAGGGGCGGTGGTGTCTGAGTGTGCTCGCAGTACATTTTCCACGTGAGATAACATGAAACCCAAGCATACCCGGGACATGCAAACACAAAACCAACAGCCCTGTTTATGAGAACCTCGCTTACTGCTGCAATCATAAAACTGAACACAGTTCGTCTGGGAACGAGCGCAAATTTATTTTTCAAAGGACGGAGCGAGAGACAGACAAGTTAGTTCTGAGGTAATACATCTCAGAGGTTGTTGCTCTGATGAATCATCTCATAACTGGGCACCAGCAGGAAGTTAAGTGAACTACTGATGTGGGGGTTTTAGTAGGTAGATGGAATTTCTATTTATTCTTCCAATCTCCTCTGATAAGCATAAACAGGAGATACAGATTCAATTTGATTCATAAGTCCCAATTGGTACCCGTTCGTCCTGTGTCCACACCCCAAACACATACACACACGTGTATACACATGCACACGGATGCTCTGTCGCCATGGTAACCTGGCCCATTTCATTCCTTGAGTGCATTATTTCCCTTACAGAAGTGGAGCGGTGCAACTTAGGAGAAATTGTTTTTTAAATTGTCCTGCCACTTCAATTTACCGGCCATAAATTCAAAATCCTGCGGTAATGATGTGCTGATTTTTCACGGCAACGTGCTGAAATGGAGGCAGATAGAGTTGTGTCTATCAAACTTGTAACGGAACCATAAAACTATACAAATATCCGCAGCCATTGCACACTTTTCCCATCATGCCTCTCCAGCAAACTTTATCTATACTGTAATATTACTGTGTTATTACTTTCTATGCTTTTTTTTTTTTTTAAGTAAATGTGATTAAATTCATTGAAACAGTCAACAGGAATAGTTCTTTATTTTCAGTAATGTCACATATTTCAGAGTGAAATGGAATATATGGGTGAGGTCTAGCTACATAAGGGATTTAAATAAAATCCATTAGCTGCGATTGGATCATTTAGAAGTGGGCATGGCTTAGCAACCATGGCGTGATACAGAGCTCAAGGGAGCTAGAGAGCTGTCAATTATCTCATTTATGAATTAGACCCCAGCCCACTTATATATTTACCAAATGACATCCACAAACCCACCTCTTATGACATCCTATAATCCACTATCTTATGGTCAAGTGTAGATTTATATGATGGGTGAGGATAGTTAGCTGCCCCAATTCAAATTTCATTGGATACATGTATGTATGTACACATGAAGAAGAATCCTCAAAAGAAGATAAAACAATAGTCAAAAGTCAAAAATATTTATTTTTTTGACAATTCAAGACAAAACTTGAAAGATTGAACTGAACAATTAACAAAGATACAGGATTAGAAATGGAAAAATGTATTCTTTATTGCAGTGTCTTTAAGCAGAGCCGGTGTCGTAAAGCAGCGCTATCTAAACAACCAGTTGCCAGACTTTGCTTTGCACCTTCTGGCGAGTGAAAAAAAAAAACCGAAGAGACAATTTTCCAAACTGATTCTTCTGTGTCAGGGACTCTGTTTACTGCAGCATGCATACCGTAACACGTGGGATGATTGTCACATCCGTACGGGAAACATGAATTTGTGAAAAACAGCTTTAGATGCAGTTATATATTAATTATCTACAAGATGCAAACAATCATCAGAAGATATATATATCCTGCCAGGCTAAAAAAAAAAAATGAAATCTGAAATCTGACTGTGCAGTAAAACCTGATTTGCATGTTTCAACAGCTGCTGTTTCTTGTTGCATTTGGGATTGCTTGAAATAACACTAAATTATTTCCAGCCTTTTAAGTTGCAACAATTGCTACATTATCATACAAATCAGCTACAAATAGCATATTAAACTCAAAAATGGTGTCACTAGATAAGTTTAGCTATCGTACAATGTGTGTAGACTATAAAGACGATATTGAAACAGTAGTGAAACACAGGTGCAGATACACTTATTGTAATTAACTTCTATACTATTACTGCTACGGCCGTGATTTTCAGCTGACACCCATGCACACATACATACATGGACTGTTTCTGTGTGTGTGTGTGTGTGGGAGCACATGTGTACTAATGAAGCAGTGTGTTTGAAAAGGAGACGTGTCTTGCTAGCCACTAATCAAGGCTTCACAGAGTCGCGGGGAGAGATGCTGCTACGTGACAAGATTAGTGGGTGACCTCCGAGGCTTCTTTCATCTACCAATTAACACAGAGGAAATTCAACAGCCGCGATACAATGTGTAGAGCATTAACAGCCTCCCCCACACACATGCACACACACACACACACACACAAATGCAGGTACACACATACACAAACATCACCACACCATCAAACACAGAGCCAGACTGATTAAAATAGTTATAGCTGCTGGTAAGCTGACATTTTGCCCCAACATGTCTCCCCAGGTGGGAAATTTTTGGAGTTCGGTTCAGTCTGAGAGAGGCGATATATGTCTCCCTGTCTGATAAACAAAGCTATAGACTAAGCTTAATGAGCATAGTCCAGAGGCTATTTAAGGATTTCTCCCAAATCAGCGTTGTGGGGGTTGCTGAGATAATTGCACTGGGCTTAGCTGCAGACTAAGGGAAAGGAAGCAACAATGACAAAAAAAAAAGTCAATTCCTAGGATAGGCAGAGCAACACTCAAATTAAAATGGTAAGCCTTGAGAAATGCACGCAATTAAATCCAGCAGCTATGATAAATAAAGCCAAACAAGCCAAGCAAAGGGGCAGAAGATACAGTTTAAACCAAGACTGAGTGTGGAGCAAAACAGCTGGCGCAACAGCTCAGATGAATGACTTGTTCTTGCCGTTCGGAATCATTTGCTGCTCAGTAACATCACAGATCACAGTTTGTACGGCCATGCTAACCTTGAAGAAGCCATGAGCAGCATTTCTCTGTCCCAGCCAGAAGGAAGCATCCTCAGGTATGTCCATGTAGGGCGCTTCCACCACCCGCTCATAGATCCTGCAACAAACACAAAGAGTAGTTATAGGAATCCATACAAGTTATATTCACTTTTTTAATCTCAATTTCAGATGACCCACCCCCCTCCTCTCTCACACTGCAGGCCTTGCCCTGTTAAATCTTCCTGTTAACTCTTTCCCTGAGGAGGGTATGGATAGCCACATGCTCTCTGCGATACACATGGTGTCACCGTCTGCCTCTTTTATCGTGCCAAGGATGGAATCCTAACACATGAACAGTAACACCCCTGTCATACAGCAGAGCAGATGCATGTATAACGCGGGTGTACTGACCCATGTTGCCGTCAGCAGAGACCACAGTCTGCAGTGTCGTTCCGTGCACTTAACTGCTAAACAACAGCAATACACTAAATTACACCGAGTAATTACCAAATTAAGTTTCGTTTTTCAGTCCACACAAATGTTCTCTCGCTTGCCCACAAGTGCGCACATGTTGTTTCTCACCTCTTTTCTCTCTCTTTCTCTCTCTCTCTCTCTCTCTCTCTCTCTCTCTCTCTCTCTCTCTCTCTGCTCTTGAGGAGTTAGTTAGATGATGTTTCAGCTGTGATATCATGAAATTATTTTTCCATCTCTGAAGGAAAGGCCAGTTCACCAAAGGCGGAGAGACTCCAACCCTCATTAAACTCTGACTGAGAGGAGGGTAGTCAAGGAGGGTCGGCTGACGCGTGTTGTTGACCCATTCTGATAGACTGCCCTTCTGAGTGTGGTATAAGAGACGAGGCTGTGATCCCTAAAGAGCTTCCCACCAGAAAACACTGACAAAACATTGAAAGTTGCCAAAAATAATTTTACATTTTCGTTTTTTGTGGTAAACTGTGAAAGGTGTGTTTTGTTGTCAAGTGAAACAGCGGTACTGTGGCATTCATGTTGCATTGTGCAGTTCTCATCTAAAGCTGTAAGAGTGTTTCTTTTCCATTTACAACTTGATTGACTTGTTGACTAAGGATAGTATCATGAAAAGAGAAGTTATATGACAACTGCATTTGACAAGTTAAACCAGGAATGCATCGATCCAATTGTTTCTCTTGCGATGATGATTTCAGTACCTCAACTCAGTGCATCCGCCTGTAAAGAGCACCGATCCAATACTAATGCTGTCTTTTGCCCAAATTTAAAATGTGTGAGATTGAAATCATTTTTATGTAAGGTAACATAAGGGGAGGCATTGCTGTCACACAGAGTTGGAGGGTTGCCATGACTAAATTAATGTAACTGATAGTGGAGACAGTGAATTTTATAATGATATTGACTGAAACTGAATTTAATGTGGATCAGTCATGTCATGGCTGATATCAATCTGGTGTATTGGACTGGTGCGTCCCTGATTAACAGTTATTTTTTGAAACACAGGAGTAAATCATATCTCTTTTCTCAGTTTTAATCAGATATGAAACTGGAGAGCCGCTATTCTCCCAAACTGCAGTACATACAGCGGAGCAGAACAAGAGATATACTCTCTTTTATTCCACACATTCTTCTTCCTTATCAAAACCTGGCACCTACATTACCCAGAATGCATCGTGTGCACTGACAGTTTGGTCAGAGATTCAGGTGTGTTATGCTAATAGCACCTAAAGTAGCCTTGAGCCATCAGCCTTAAGCAGAGATGAGGGGCAGCCACAGATGTCTGGTAACCTCATTTCTCCCGTACTCCACACTCCCACATTTTTCTTTTTTTCCGTTTTCAAACTTTTAGTCTTCAGCCCCAGAGGACACTGACTCAAGTGACATCACTTGAGGCAAATTATCAGAACTCACACAGCTCCACTTGGAGCCCCAAAAGGCTTTATTAAACTTCTTTCACATATGCAGAATTTCTCCTCAAGACCTGTAAAACAGACTTTGATGTGTAAAATTGGTTTTGTTCCTCTTCAACTTCATTTTCACTTCTACTACTTATGCAGCAAATTCCCAGAATCTTACCTGTTGCAGTCAACATGTAGTATGACATGAGAGGCACTGACGGCCACAGAGACCTTGTGCCACTGGTCATCAGCCAGGCTGTAAGGGAACACCTCGGTGTGGGCCTGTTGGCCTTTGGTACGGTAGTGAAGACGCACCTCGCTGCGCTGGCCGCTGCTCTCCAGCTCCAGGAACCTGCAGAATAAAAGTAGCAGCAAAACCTGTTTCTAATAACAGCCACACAGTGACAGGTTCTCTGAGAATTTGAATTCCCTGCATTGTATAGTATGTCTTGTTGCATTAAAGTCTCATTACTGGAAGTGAATCCTGGAAAATTTCTCTTCGCACAAAAACCTGCATGCATCACCAAAGCGTCTGAACTCGGGGCTCCTCTCGGCACAGTGCTGAGAGGTAAACGCGTCACTCATTTCCAAGCAGTGCACTCACATCTCCTCAGGTTTGCAACACCATTTAGAATTTAATCACATCGGTAGTCAAGCATAATGGTACTATATGGCTTTTAAGTGCAACATCAGCAACACACCACAATGGTCCACATGTAGAGGTTCAGCTCTTTACATTGGAGTATTAGTATTCTAGGAGAATCCTCTTCTCCACACCACTGAGATTCAACCAGCATAGTGACACTAATGGAAAGAGCTGCTGATACACACTCATCACCTCTGCCTTTAAAGACATACTTATTTAAACTCGAGTCATTTGCTGGAAAACATATTCAAAAGAAAAATACACACTCGTGCAAGCAAGGCAATGGAACTGACTTATCTGCAAACCACATCTAATAGATTTACTCTCCCCCAGCCATGCATGCACATTCATCCCGGCTCCATAAATGCACCTCCTAACACTTCTGACGCCGAATTAGTCCTCGCCATGTCTCAGAATGAAACCATGCAGCGCTGCTTAGTTGCATATGAATGGCTGGGAAAGCTAATCAGCAGCGGGGAAAGCCATTAACAACCCTGTGAGCTCTCTTCTCAGGACTGACTTTAATGTACAAACTGTTCAATCAACGCATTATGTGAAATTCAGATTGCTGTTCTGATCATCCAACGGCTCAGCTACCACAAACTAATGGAAAACATTAGCATGCTAACTGCAGATAGTGTGTCATTAGTTTTCGATCCACGATTACAGACTCAATGTTTGGATCGTTGATGGACTGTGAATAATACATTGGCATACAGGGTGATTTGCTTTGTTTGTTCGCGTGTAAAGCATCCAAAATGCTCATCAAATACAAATATTCTGGTTTCAATCAACATATCACAGACTGCTGATGTGACAAAAAAGGCAGCAGTACTAAATTAAAAATAAAACAACTTCAATTATGGTTTAGCAGCTTTACTGCACTGCATGTGACGCTGCTAAAATATGCATCTCAAATTAACTTCACAATATATGTTTCCAAAAACTTGTTTTAAAATGTACTTTTACATATTCTATATAACACTGATATGATTTTTTTTTTTTTTTATCTGTATGCATTTCTGTTGTGTAGCTGCAAATACATCCAAGTCAAAATAGAGTGAACTGATCATACCTGTGTTCAGACTGATGGATGGAGAGGATGACCCCCGAGTTGAGATGATCCTGTTTAAGGGTCACCAGCACAGTAAACTCATTTTTGCCTCTCAGCTTCTGCACCATTTGCTCGGAGACCTCAAAAGGAGCCTTCACTTCCCTGGAGGACCCTGAATGAACACATAAATATGGCATCATCATTTTCAGCATTAAAAGCCACCTTTCTCGTGGAGATTGCCTTTAAACTGAGTGTGTTATAAAATAAAATAAAAATAGAACTAACAATGTGTCTTTAATATTTACATTTCATTCATCTTACAAAGACTTTTGCTGAATATATTGATGCCACCGCTGAAAAGCAATATTTAAACACATAACACATTTATGTGGATATGTTAAAAAAAAAAATGTCTTTATCAAAATCTAGATCTTTTTTCGTCAACCTTAATAATTTCCTTGTTTTGGTAAATGTGTACCAGCGGTCTTGCTTTATTTAAGCAATAGATGTCTGGAAATGTAAACACTGACAAGATGAGGGAAGCTGTAATAATTTTAATTATATACTACAATTTAACTGAGTGATGTTAAAATGTGCTGTAGTTGAAATTAAATGCACAACTGATATTTTAGGGATACAAGTCATTAAACAGGAAAATTTGCTGTACAAAACTACAGAACATTCGGATGGGATTTCACAGGGCATATGCTGTAAATATTTCATGTATTCACTCTCTGGACGAATTTGAATTCATAAATGTAAAATCAACACTAAACCCACTAAACACACTTACTGGCATGAAAATAATTTAAAGAAAATGTTTCATATTTCGTGTAAAATGTTTCATGGCTCTATAACGACATATTTCACAGTGCTTACAGCTGTGTTGCCATTTCACTCACACCTTAGGCAGGCGCAAGTCAAACAAAAATTTTATGTTTAGTGCTGTGTTTATGTTGATGTAAAATGTCTTGTGATAAACGTCTCTGTACCCTCAAGATGATGATTGGGTGGTCTGTCAGATTAAGGCATTAGGAAACTAGCCAGCAGCTATTTTGAAGATTCGGTGCTTTCAAGATAAGGTCAGGTCATTCACCCTAAAACAAAACTATCAGATCAATGGATCAACCAATTTCTTCTTGGCTTAGTGCAGGACTAGAGATATGAACCTGTGTATTTGGGGAGAAGAAGTGAGAGGCTAATGGTGATGGTATGGATGGGAGGGGCATTTTCTGTGTAGTTAGCTCGTAAGCTCCTGTTCCCACCGGTGTGCCCCCTTCCTCCTCTCTAACTCTACACAGACATCTATGCTACTTTAATGGAAGCATCAATAAATGATGACGTTTCTCAGAAGCAATCACATCAAAGAGTTCACTTCCAGCTATGGGATGCATGCAAGATGCCCTGGCACATTTATGCGCTCCAGGAAGCTAGCGTGGTGGCTTTTCCACAGTGTATTAACATTACTTCCAGCTGGTGGAAGAAGCCAATTAACACAATGCAACATGAAACAGCAGGCAACACCATGACGAAGACTGATGACCTCATCCTTATATATGACACGATGACAGCATGCTGAAAACAGAGACCTGTTCATACTTCTCTTCTTAAACTTTCAGCGAGCACTTACACGCTAGCATTAGCCTCCTCCTGGTGTAGGCTTTTAAGCCCATCAGGGACGTATTTTGAGTCATTTCTGTCTAAACAAAATTGCTCACTCGATTTGTTGCTCACCAGAAGAGATGCACAGGGCACGGTCTCATGCATTTTGCATTGGCAGTGCAGTATCATTCCAGTGTCATTGGCTGAGGTGGGACAGATGGTCCAATGACTGCAACAGGAGCTCTGCCTTGCAGTAATCTGCCGTCATCAACAGATCCCACTTAATAACCAAATCCAAATGACCACTGTCAACAGTAACCTCAGAAACTACAGGACATTATTTTAGTTTTGATCAAAATTACTGAATTGCAATTAAAGCTAGAGTACTTGAGTAAGTTTGATGTATACATATTTATTTATTTATTTTTAGACAAAATTTGTGCCGTTTTCCATTTTCCACAGGATGTATGATTTCTATGAAAATAAGCTCTGGTCAGTCTATTGCCATGCCATGTGTTGAACAGAGACTACAATGACATTTCAATCATGGACAAAATGAGCGCAGTGGGAGCAGGTGTCAGGGCGGGGTCCACACTGAGAGAGGTTTGATGAGGCGGGGGGGATGGTGGAGGATTGAGGAACCACTACCACTGGGCTGCTCCACAGCCTGGCAGCCATGAGCCTTTGATCTATGAGTGGATGACTCTCATCACCAGTCTTTATGCTCTGAGGGGAAGGGGCTGCTTCAAATGGGACTGTGGGGGATTGGAGGGCGGAGGCATCTTCTCGTTTGGATGGAGTGATGAGATCGGTCTGTGGAGTTGCCTGTATGAAAGACGTGATGATCTTCCCACTCTATAACAGCCACTCAAACCAAGATTGAGACAGCTATAGCAGTAACATCTCTGCGTTCCTAAAACATACATGAAAGAGCAGTAGACTAGTTTGTGCTGTAAGGAGGAGGCCAGTTTTCCTCCCTGCCAAATCAATGTGGCCCTGCTGAGAGGGCCTTTGGTCGATTATCTATTGGCAGGCGCCTGGATGGGGCAGCCACCACCTGCTCCTAACGACCACTCTGATGTGAGACACTGACACAAAATAGCTTGGAAATGATGACTTAGCATAAAATTTTTCAGCCCAATAACACGGCTCTTGTCGTCTATCCAAGTTGTTTACAGGATATGAGCACCGGCTGATTGTGAGAAAAGTGTGTTTTTGAGACATACAAAGTTTTATCAGCTGACTAAAGCTCTTCAAAAGCCTCAGGCTCCACAGCATGCCTAGGAAGCACAGCTTTGGGCTACAGCCTAATCTTATCTTCTGGATACATTGTGCTTTAATGGTTATACTCCGGCCACGATTTCCATCCCACAGCTTCACTTCTAATCTTAAACTGTCTAATGTGGTCTTATTTTGTCTGACCCTTAGTACAAACACTGCTGTAATCCCCCCCCCCAACTCGACCATCACAGCGTTCTCATGGAGGTGTATAGGCAGTGCTGCACCAGTCACTTGCTCACACATTTAGCATTTAGAGCAGGTGCCCTGCAGCAAAGCTTGAGAGTCCAGATACACCCGGCTTTGACACAATCCTTTTCTCACACACCGCTTTCACTTCTGCATGTATTTACAGAATGGAAGTTTTTGTACTAGAAAGAGATAATTTCCCCCATTTTGAAGCAGAAGGAACAGACTGAAGTATATTTTTCTGCTCATTACATGTTTGGCTTCTAATTTAATAATTTCCCAGAGGAAACTGTGACTAAAAACAGTATTACTGATACTAGATGGGAAGATCACAGCTACTTTTGTATGTGAATAATCAGGACTTTCTTTGGTCTCTAGTGACTTGCCAGAACAAAATAACACCTCCTACGTCTTTGCAAAAACTCTTCAACAACATTTTGCAAATAAGTAAAGCTATATTTCCACCAGTGAAGAGTGAGCGAGCCATGAGGTACAGTAAACACAAAGAGCCAAGAGGGGTCAGAATAAACACTGTGATCCAATCAGCAGAGGAAGGAACACAATATTACAATATACCAAGTAAAAATATACAATTTTCTTGTTGCACAATGTTTTCTATTTTAAAAAATGACAGCGCATATTTCAAAAAACACATTTTATCTGCTGGCCTGAGCAGAGAGGAACACGTGGGAGGGACAGGCAAGAGAATATCTCTCAAGGGGGATTAGAGTAATGATAAACTCTCCACTGGCAGCAAACTCAAAACCTTTCATTACTGTCAATACACATACACACACACACACACACACACATATGAGTTTTTGAATATATGCACATACACAAAAAGGTGTGGATGACTGCATGTACAAACATACACAGACTCTATAACAGACATTTTGGCCAGCCCACAGCTCCAAACACTGAGTCAATATAAAGAGGGAGACGGCTGCAGAGATATGCATAGACATGGGCTACCACAAAGATGTATGCATACACATACGCTCACACACACACACACACACACACACACACACACACACTGACACACAGACCGACCCCCAAAAGCTGGTCTTTACAGCTCCTGAATATTCCGCCGCGCTCAGTCAATCTGCATTCGGCGCCCCATCTCCCCCCACTGTGTCTCCACTCTCCTGGAACAAATACTAAACTGAGCCAAGGGCACCTCCAGGACTGCTTTGGCCAGCAATTTCTCCCCCAATTCTCAGATCTCCTCCTCAGTGACCGCCTGTCTGACATTCACACATACACAGAGCTAATGACAGCCTTCCAGCCGCCCAACTGTATAACTGCCCCGGGGGGATAGAAATATCTCTCTCTCTCCATGGTCACCGGTGCTCCTGTGTGGAACGTGGGATCAGCCTCGCCTCAGAAGGCAGCAAGCAAAACAGACGTTGACCACATGGGGCTGGGGATAATGTCAGTCAACAGTTTGGAAAAGGTAGGGGAACTTTTGGGCAATGCGACAGAATGCAGCAGAAGTGGGATAATCTTATATTTAGATATAAAATCAGGGTGAACTGGATTACCTAGTGCTAATTAATTCGGGTAAATGTCGCCTGCCTTGTCTTAATCTGACATTTCATCCTTGTTCAGGTTGTTAAAACACAAAAAAGTGATGTCATAATAAGCCCACACAGAAGCATTCTGTCTGTCATTGAGTCCTAAAAGTCTTACTCATCTAAAACTAGAATCATCCTCTTGCGGTTGTATCCCTCCGCCAACCAGCCAAGTTGCAGGAAATATGGTCATATTATGATGTCACAGTGAACTTGACCTTGACCATCTGGACATAAAAGGTCATCACCTCATCACACAACATTTATGTTAAATTGTGTCATAATTAGGGTATGAATTAGGGTATTCTGTTTGGTATCAATTCATCCGAGTCGAGGTGAATGTTTGTGCCAGATCAAATTCCCTTGGGGGGCATTCCTGATACATCACATTCACAAGAATGTGAGGTCACCATGACCTACATGACCTACGGTACATCTTTGAGTCCAAGTGAATGTTTGTGACAAAACTGAAGAGATTCTTTCAAGATGGTCTTGAAATATCACTTTCAAGAGGCCAAAAACTTGTTTAGTGAGATCACAGTGACCGTGACCGTGACCTTTGACCGTTGACCACCAAAATCGAATCAGTTCATCCCTGAGTTCAAATTTGAGGTGCTACTAAGATATCGTGTTCATTAGAATGGGACAGACGGATAGACCACCGATGCCTCAGGCCATGGCTGTCACTGGCACGGAGGCATAACACCTGAAAGGATGTGTCACACTGTACAATTATTTCAACATATAAATTGACAGACATTTTCTGGAATTAGGTTTTTAGAAACAAGACTGAATGAAGCAGATTGTTGTATATTGCCAAGGAAAAGATTCTAGGCAATTTGCACACTTTACAGCCTCCTGGTCTGGTTCCATTTTTTTCAAGTATATCCTAATACAGCATACACATGACATGCCTTTATGTACATTGAAAAACTTGTCGGTAACTGTAATAATGCAATTTTAATGCAAGTGATGGGGGACAATATCTGCAGTGCTTGTTCTGTGCAAACAGAACATTAGTTTACTGTTCTAAACTAATGTGAGACTTCTGCAGTTTGAGTTGGACAAATCAGTCTGGTATTTTTGAAAATTACACTCTTATTAGTACCAAATTCCCACTTTGTCTTACTATCCTGCTGCTGCAGTTCAGCAAATAAAACACCGGATGTAGATGCATTAAGACTAAAAAGTTTGGAATAAAGCCCAACTGATTTGTCTGACTCAGACTGCAAAAGCCCCATATTAGCTTGTGATAAACTTTGGAGTGCATTTTTACACACATGGAGGGCTGTGGATTTTGTTTCCTATCTATTACCTTGAAATCACTCTAGGAAGGAAGCGGAAGCTCTTTGTAGCCAGTACGGAAAGGACCAACCAATGATGCTTTTAACATACATTTGCCCCTTACAGTAGTGTTTTCAAATGATAAAATGTGAGCCTATCCTTTAAGTTCTTCAACATCAGGGTATAAAATATGAACTCTTAAACCACGTTGAACTGAAGGAAAAATAGTTTTGAGCAACTTTAATTTGAATTTTCTGACATTGCTCATATCTAACTACAAAAATGGTTAATCTGGACCAGTTTCAGGTCAATTTACACATTATGTAGAACACGACACAGGGAGGGAGAAGTCTAGAGAAAACCTTTGTGACAAACTGGTGGTTAGGAAATTGAAAGCAGTGGGCTTCTCCAGGCAGGTAGCATTATGGGAAGCAGACCCACTAAAGGCCAGAATATCGCAGTTTTTGCTGCATCGATTTTCAACATTCATTTCTCTCTCGCAAATCGCCTTATTTTATAGAGGTGTAAAACTTAATCATTAAAGTACTCTTTTAAGTCTTTTCAATAGTTTATGGTCAGGGTGAAGGGCTAAATTTCTGTGCTGCTTAAAAAAAAAAAAAATTTTTTTTTTCCATTTTTTTCCTCATTGGTAGAATTTCTCTCTACTCTTTTTAGTATGTCTGTACTTGTTTGCATGATACTAGCACCTCTATCTCTTTCAGATAATATTTTGATTGTGTCTATTATGGGTGATTTGCACTGCATTATGCAATAGGAACTGCAATGAAACAAACCGCGAAATATAATTTTTGCTCATGGCTATTATCCACAGCACCTTACAGCATAAAGAAGGCATAGAAGTTAAGAATGAGTGTTACACTAACCTCTATTGTCAGTGTTAATTACCTTATTGATCCCTGGTAAATTTCCATTTTGCTTTCTTGTCCTTCCTTTAAGTGTGGGGTTGGCTACAGAATGGCACCCTCTGAACCTGCTCTACACAATTCAGCAGAGAGTACAGAAGGTGCTCACCGATACAGCAGCTTGAATCTGGGCTCTACTGTTGAAAGACTAAGCTGCCCTCCCACCAATTGCATTACATCCTTGTACAGTATAGCGCAGTACTCCTGTGTATTATAGTTACAAGTAACTGGAATCACGCAACAGCCATTCCTATACAAACTCTTCTGTCTACACACACATTATTACAGGATAACTAACATTCACACGTAGTCTGTCTTCATTTTTTTCCCCTCCACACACTTACACACGAAGACACACACAAGGCTTTGCTGTATTATAAATGAGTCTCTTCCATCCTGTTACACTTAAGTGTCGCTGCAGTCTGGGACATAATCACCACAACATACAGAGAAACACCTCACTGGCAGTGTTCAAACAGCCTGAGCAAGAACATGCCTCTGAGACTGACTGGATTCACACATACACACTCACATACACACAGAGATACAATTACAGGGGAGTCTGGCACTGCAGTTGAAAGGATGCTTCTATCAATTGTGTTGTTTGCACTTCGAATGAGTTTGGTCCTTACGCTTGTAGCCAGAGAGGGAGAGAGTGTGGGTGCATGTGTGTTGGGGGAAGGGAGTGCTTCTGGGTGTGGCCCCTGTGCTTGTTTATACAGCAGAGACAGATAGATATCTAAATGTCTCGATATTAAAAAGTGTGGGGGAAGTGCTAATGATGTGATGATTCTGTGGCGTGGCTGAGCATCACCTGCCATCAGGACATAAGAGGAGCGTAGCCCCGAGGCTTTTCTCCCTCTCCATTATGCCCGTCCCTGAGGTCCACCTCTCCTAATGCCATGCAATGTAGCATTGACAGCTACCTTCAAAAGCATCAGCAGGGGTGCGCTAAACAGCAATCCCTCGCCTGCTTCCTGCTCTTCTCTTTCTCAGACACAAAAACAACATGTTTTGGCAGATATAGCAATGTGCACACCACAATTGCTTATCCACGCACATGCACATATACACATTCCTATAATGTGAATTACACTCTCCTCCTGCTCCTTCTCTTTGAGCTCTCAGCAGCTACCCCTCCTCCTGCCTCCACCCAGCACCCAGCGATAACAACCATCCCTTCGGGCGGGCGGGCAGGCAGGCAGGCAGTGGAGGGGACAGCCATGGATATGTTCTGCCTGCTATCTAATGAGCGTCGGAATGTCACCGTGGGCCTGTCTGCTGGTCCCAGCCAGCCAAGCATCCACACATGTGGAATCAGCGCAGTCTATCAAACAGCTGGCAGACAGCTCTGCTCCCTATTTCTTTCTCTCCTTCCTCTCCTTCTCATTTTCTTCCTATCTCAGCTTCTCTCTGTGCATCTCCACAGTACTGTATGTGCCTCTCCCCGTCTATTTCTGATCACAAACAAGCAGAGGCCCAGGTCTGCTTTGCCGGTACGCCTCTCCCTGCCTCCCCCTCACCCAACATCATTGACTTAACATAGACATCCCAAATGAAGGATGGAGGCGAGCACTGCCATAAATAACATGCCGCCTGCTCCGCCTGGGTAACTGAATGTACTTAGCAAAGGTAATGCAGAGAAATAACAGGGAGTAATGACGGAGAGGTGCCAGTCGCCGAACCGTCATCTTTTTCATTTCATGATAAAAGCTGTGGGAGCTTCTTTCTATAACTGTCTTTGTTGCTCCCATTCTCTCTCTCTCTCTCTCTCCCTTCCTCCAACTCTTCCTTGTGGTCTCTCTCCCTCCCTCCCTCCCTCCCTCCCTCCCTCTCACTACCTGCCTGGGTAAAGCACTTCTGAGTGTTGTCTACACGGAGGACATCAAATGGCCTGCATTCACAGAGATGCTGGAGTTGCTGCTCCATGCAGAAGTGCTGCTGTCTCAGCGGCTGTGCAGGGAGATTAGAAGATATCAGCAAGGAGGAGGGAAAGCAGGGAAATGTCGACAAATTATTGCGGCGTTTCTCTGTTCCAAAACAACATTGTCACTTTGGTATATTATGTGATCCATGTTGAGATCCTCCTTGTGAAGATCTGAATGATGCTACGTCTTTGGTTTTGCCACTGATCTGGAAGCCAAAAGCAATTTCCTCTGTTGCTACTTTTGGCTGGGTTATGATAGACATCTCCATCCCTGTGATGGGACTGTTAACAGTCTCATTTGGACTGTAATAAGTGTCTGACATCAAATGACAAAGATGTAACACTGGCAAAACAGAGCGTATAGAAGTCAAGCACGGCCGCAGATTTGACAACTCCATTTTGCACAGTGCCATTAGCTAAATGCCATAGATAACATATTTAGCCTAATCACTGCCGTACAACTGACAACAAGAACATCTGACTCACTTTTCTACCCATTCATATTTTGGGTAGGGAAAAATGCTCAAACTGGTTACACACTCCAGAGGATCACCATGGGGTATATTCTAGCAGGGGACCCATTCACCCTCCAGACTCACATCATACATCTCCGTGAACGCAGGGTTTTGTCCCTGCCTAATCTGATTATGCTCAGATTCTTTGAATGATTCACCCATCTCTCCCCCTCTGCTCGCCCTGCTCACCCCACTTTTTCAAGAGGACCTAACATTGCCTATTGTTCAGGCAGGTGGCAGTCTGAGGGCCCCCCGAGCTCAGTTCTGTTATCGAGAACTGAAAATCCACTGTGCGTTGCCCCCAACAGTCTCTTACACAGTTGTGCTATGAACAGTAAGAAACATATACAGGCATACAGGCTACAGTATTATCAGATGATCTAACATTTTCAGAAAAAGCTCTGTACTGGGCATCTCACTAGGAGAGCAGATCCATGGATTACAGCACTGCACCCTGTTAGTCTTGCAAGTTGTTAAAACAAAATATAAAAAGCACAGCAATGTTCGTGACGGTCAGTTGTCATTAGAAGCAGTTTGGTCAACATTGCTTCACATATAGAGCAACTCATCCGGAAACATTTTATCTCCCATTCATGAACAAAAACACAAGGAGTGTGTGTTACTGTACCTTGGAAGTGGAAAGCTCTAGACTCGCTGTGGAAGCCCTGGACCTGAGTAACTCCATCAAAGCCTTCTCCAAGTGTTAGTTCATCAAACACGCTGATGCGCAGGGCAGGGTCAACCCCAAAACCTACAACTAATTTGCAAAACACAGAAACATTATTGTGATTGTTTTAACAGAAGGCAAGGTTACCTGTGATGGTATGAAAAAAATTAAAAAACTGCTGGTGTCAGGGGGAAGACATGGGAGGTTAGTGTACTGTGTACAATGTACAAGCTGATTAATCAAGTAGGTGTGATTATCTTTGACAAGCCTTAGTGGCAAATTGTCCAAAACAACACATCATGTAATTGTGTATCTCATTTTATAAGCTACATGTTGCAAGAGATGGTTACTGTATAATCAGTGACAGCCCTGTGTCCTACCTGAGGAGGCGCAAAATATGCTGAGAACCAGAAATAGCTGTAATAATCCCATGGTGAATGTATAAAAAAAAAATTAGTCCATGTTTTGTCCACTTCCGAGATACAGTATTGTTCAATCACATGCGAATGATGTTATCACCCTCGCTCAGAAGGCTATTACCAATCCCAAATGTTGAGCGGGGGCATCATCACAACTTTAGATGCCCAGTGATGCAAAAAGCAAATCCGGAGAGAAGAAAAACGTAACAGTGTGCAAATTATTCCATGTAACGTAAGGTCTGCTCCATCAGCACCATCCGCGGCACAGGTGGGCAACAGAGGATGCACAAAGCGAAGCTGCCGCTGCCTCACCAGCTCCACAGACGCTCCTACAGCAGCGTGAATGAGAGCTGCGACCGCTGAAGGAGGAGTGGAGAGAGGAGGGGAAAGCAGAGAAACCTGTCGAGGAGTGAGAGAGGAAAGAGAGAAAGAGGGACGATGAAGCCCCCTTGTGGCCCGAGACGAGAATAGCCTTGATGGATTCAAAAATAAATCCACTGATATTGATTGCAACCACGCCTATTGCCAAGGAAAGAAAATGTCCACAGTGCACATTAATATTAAAAATATTAATTTCAGAATGGCTCAGAATTGAATAGTTCTTTCAATTCAATGGCCTCCACATGGAGCTGTTTTGCTAGCAGGACTTGCCAGTTAGATAAAACAGCAAGCATAAAATACCAAGTTTACCCTAATACACTAACCAAGTCAAACCTAACACTAAGTTTAGTCTCTTAGCCCGTGCCTAACTAATCCTGATTAATCTTTTGCAGAGTGCAATGGCAACAGTGAGACAGGAAGAGAGATGCAGGAAGACAGCAAGAGGAAGAGCAAAGAGAAAGAACAAACAAACAGCAAGGAAAAAAATACAACTAGTGGAGTAAGGAGAGGATGAAGGGAGCCATTGAGGAGTACAGAGGGATAGTGGAGACAGGGAGACACACCCAAGTTAAGGTTCTTGGCCAGGGCCTGGAACATGCCACAATCAACTCTGCAGAAGCGAGTGACGGAATAAGTGCTGCGTTCCCCAAGATGAGGCCCAGCTTATGAGAAAACCAGAGATATAAGTTCTTGTCGCTCACTTTGCAGAAATCAATGGAATAAAAGGCCTTTGGCACAAAAAGGCATGGCCACCATTGTTTTCAATGATTACCAAAGAGAAACCCATGCCAGCTGGAAGTGGTTCACTTCTTGCAGCAATATTATTATTGAGCTCTGGATCCAAGACACATCTAGAACTGCAATGAAACGGGTTGACAGGACCACTTCCTGTCTACCAGAGTTTAGGTTGAAGCAGAATCACCCTGCTTTGAAATCAATGCAAACGAGAGGGGAGAAACGACAACGCTGATACCATGTCTCAGTGCAGCAGGAGAGTATATTCAAAGGCAAACATATCCAGGCTGACTGGTGTTTTGGGGCACCAAACAACCCCCTTGAAAGAATATCAAAGAGCCGACAGATCAACACTGGGGTGCTTTTGGACTGGGGAAAGCGGTTCATAGTCCACCTGCCCAAAGAATACCCACATCCACATGTGCTTTTTGACAAGCACAGCAGCCACAAGTTTCTTACTCCCATGAGAGACAACAACGTGCAAGTTGTGTGCTTGCGTGCATGTACAAGCAGGAATCAGGGTCAGTGGGATCTACCCACTAGATCTCAAAGGAAAAAGGAAAACAAACATCCCAAAACACCAAAAGGTAAGAATTGTGTGTGGTTCATTTGCAGCAATATGGGGACACAGAGGACCCAGAAGAAGGCAGAGGACCGGATCTCATGTGTAATTTGTCAGTGGTGGTTTCAGGAGTCATGTGAAGATAGTGGGGTCATTGATTTTTGCCTGAATCAAATGATGTGTTCCTCAAACACTTTGTGGGGGTGGGAGACAGTTTTTAATGAATTTTGGACCTGAAGCATTTTTTAATTCAGTTAAATATATTCTTTGAATTTTGGACTTCAATCATTTTTTTTTTTACCTCAATTAAATGTGTTAAATTTGTTTTTGACCTCAAGCATTTTTGTTTTACCTCAATTAAATGTGTTCATTGAAATTAAGGGAGAATTAAGGGAGGGAATGGAACAACGGGGGGTTGTCGTGACAGTGAGGAAAAGCAGTCCCAATCATTCTTAATTCATCCTTAGTGCAATCGACTGTGGCTAAATTGCTGGTTGCCACAAAACGTCAGCAGACATAAAGTGGTCTTAGAAGTATGAAGCCAAATTCATCTAGATTTGTTGTTTCTTAGTCCTGAAGATGTTCCAGCACTCATCCAGGAAGCTTCATCTGTTCTACTGACAGGTGGAGAGTCCCCAAGCATTTAAAAATCTCTGGCAGGTTAACATTGATGTTACATGAGGTCACAGAAGTTGTCAAAGTCATACAGCAATCATGGGAGTCTAGAGTATAATGAACAAAACTGTAAATTTGGGTGAAACTGCCTGGGAAGGGATGTCTGGGTGGCATTGTGAGCAGCTGATGAGTAAGCCCTCTATTTTCTCTTCAGGAATGGTTGTTCCAGTTTGAAGTGGATGGCCTCCTTTATTCCTCTTTCAAACCATCTGTCTTCTCTGTCCTCTTGTGAATAGAGGTCGATAGAGAAAATACCAACTGTTTCAAAGCCTTACATTTACCAGTGTGTCATAAATGCTTTGATTGTTCTATGATCAGAGTTATGACCTCCTGTAAGCATACAGTTTCATTTCTTCAATTAGTTAAGTCATTCAGTAAAGTTAAAGTTTTGTTTTTCAGCAGGTGGTATGAAAATGAATTAAAATGGAGTGCTTGGCTGCCTGTGTGACTCAGCCTTGCTTTTTTTATACTGCCTTTTTAAAGAGCACAGATGCTTTGTGCTTTGAATATTTTTTATTCATCTTGCATCTTCTTCATCCACGGAAGCAATTACCATTTTTGAAACATAACTGTTTTATCAGCAGCCATGCTATGCTAGTGACGATTTTTTTTTTAAGGGATAATATACAGTTACATTTTTCCTGAGTCCTAATAAAATTTCCTGCCAGATGGACATGAATCGAAGCATTTTCGTAAAGGCTTGTTCAGAGGCGATCACACGTCCTCAACAAACTCCAGCCAATCCCTGGATCGCAGGGAAAGTCTTTTGTTGGCTTTGGTGGTGTGTTGAAGTAGGCTGACAAGTCAAGGCCAGCAGATATGATTATAGATCCAGATCTTGTGTGGTTTACTGAGTACCCCAGATGATTAACACCAATATATTTGTCATATCAATCTGCCTCCCCTTCGATACAGTTTTCCTTAATGCCAAAACATGTTTTGTTTTAATTATGATTCATACAAAGTGGATATACTTTGACAAATAGGTTCTTATCTGTCTCCAATTCAGCTTGTTCATAGGTCCACAGTGTGTAACTAATGGGTGCCTATTGTTAATAAAACAAAGGCAGGCAATGGCTCTCCATGCAGTGGCAGAGTGTCACATCTGCTGTGTGAGAGGGCCTCCAACCCTCTATTCATTATTAATAATACTAGATTTTTTCTGGGTCCAGACACAGGAAATGTAATTGCTTTGTATTGCCCACAAGTTGTCATTTCCTAAAGTGCCATCAGGAAAATAAGAGTCATTAAAGCATGCGCCCAGCCAAGAATGAAAAGTAATAAACGCACATAGTGCCAAGACACAACTTGCTGTGCACGTGCACACGCACACACGCATATACAGACACGCACACACACAGTGACACACACACACTCAGGGCAAGGACAGAGGGACAGTGGTCCTTTCGTTCATCTCGAAAAGATCCAGATGGGAGATGCATTACAAATCTCTCAGGAGGTTATTCACTTAGGGCCACAACTGCACCATACAGACATATTAATGCCAGAGACTAAATGGATATCGCTTACAGTAGCTCTGCCAGGATTTGAATGAACTGCAGAAAAGAAACTGGCCCCATTGTTCCCACAGGGGTCTGCCAGGATTAATTTTTTGCATTATTTCATGTTGTATTGACCTTGTCTGTCTTTCAAATCTGACATTCATTTACAGTCATATTGAAAACTGTATTCTAAAGATCTATTACATCCATCTGCTAAATAAAGTGTTTCATATTCATTAGCACTACTTTGACATTATATGATGGATTTAAATATAAGGAAAAATATGACTTCAGTGAAACTGACAACAAAGAGTTTTCACATTTGTATATATTTTGATTCATCTTTTAGTATGAATGATTTCACTGCAAAGTCACTATTAATTTGTATGTTCAGGCATTTAATGCTCCTATTCTGACAAGGGGACTCACAAGAACTAGAATTCTTAGTTTGACAAATTGACAAGGCATCAATAGAAACAAGTGCAAAATCATATATATATATATATATATATGTACTTCAAATAAGTGATCAACAAAAATAAATAAATAAAATCAAGTTTTTAAAAAGAGAAAAAAACTATTCATTTTCCAGATACAATGTTAAACAAAGCCTAGATTTAAAAAGTACATATTAAAAAATCATAAACGAAATCATTAATTAATCCACTGAAATACAGACACTTCGCATTCTCTCAGTGCCATCTTGTGTCCATGGGTGTGAACTGCAACTACAGTATCAGAGTGTAGCAGTACTGAGGTCAGACAGACAGTGTCACCCTTTGACCATCCCAGAATTAAATACTTGATGAGCTGTTATTTAGGCAACACAAAGTTGCTGCAAGAACAAGGTAAAGTGTAAACAAAAAGTGAAAAGAAAAGACTATGTACTCCACGACCTCCTTCAGATTTTAAAGGTTTAGACCTGTTTATTGTTAAAGGTTTGCCTGTATCCTGAAGGTAATGATTTGTTCAGTAGTACAGTGGAATTATTTGTTCAGAATACAAGACTATAAAACTGGAGCTGTGCGTAGCATCGAGTGTAGCTGCCCCTGAAGAATTCTTTGGACATTGAAAAGACTTACCGAGAGATGGTAATACTCAGGACTAACAAACAAAATACAGCCACTCACAGACAAATAGGGTTTATTGGTGGGGGGAAAAAAAACCCAAAAACATAAGAGATTATTTATCTGTGCGCTATTTTGTTTGTCCGTTCAGATTGCTACGATCATGCACCTGATTCATTGTTCAAGATTTCAAGCAGTGCGTGCTGCTGCTTTCTACAATACTCAAGACTGCCCATCACATATCTAACACGTATTACAATAAACAGTTTAGGGAGATAATTATTGATGGTGCTTATAATAATAATATTTTGTCTAGGAATGTGTGACAAATTAGAGAAAAGGGTGAAACACGCGTCACCTAATGTTGCAGGATTGTGTGGGCTTTTCATGATATAGCTCAAGAAGATTGTGGAAAGGCTCCATTTTTACGGGTGAAAAAAACCCACCAGCAGAGGGCTGAAACAAAGATAAAAAAAAAAGAAAAGCTGTATTTTTAAATGTGACCAGCTTAATATGGTCGTACTCTTAATCCAAACACGGTTATACGTCTGTTGATCTTTTATAGACTGTCCATGCAGTGCGGTTGCTCCACACAGCCACTCCCATTCTCCCTGGATCCTATTGTGAATGTGTTCAGTGAGCTGGCTCATTGGGCCCTCATGGTGAATGGCCTGCAACCATTCACTCAGCATACAGAAGCTCATTAGAACTCTATAGACACACAATTGTGAGGCTCACATTAGAAACTTCCTCCTCTGGGGCACAGACACTGCACACAAAGTGCCAGTTTGCTGCTAAGCTAAGCTCATTGTCTTCCTGATTCATAGAGCCTGGCCCTCCATTCACGATATTAAGTTCGAGTGGTGGAATATCAATTGCGTGTGCAATGGGCCGGTATCTTTTTAAGGGCTTTAGTGGGGTTAAAAAAGAGAGAAAAGGGATCTCAGCCAGTCTGCAGAGTGCTAGCTTTCAACAGGGCCATTGTGAGGATTCTGAATGAAGGGACCCCCGTTTTTTTCCCTCCATTTCTAAAAAGAGATGGACATCAAATAAATTCACATGAACTTGCTTCAGGGTGTTTCCAAGACCTACCGTTTAAGAATAGCTTAATTATACCTCCCTCTCCTGGAGAGCTCTATTGGAATCTGGCTAATTACGAAGTGGTGAATCTTAATGATGATACGCTCTTAGCGACGCCTTTTAAAATGTGCACAAAGTCGTGTGAGATTTGTTCTACCTAAAATGTCAATGAAATATATGATTTTAACAGGAACACACAGTGTTGTAAGGAGGGTTGTTAGTTTTGAGGTGCACGAAACAACTTTTGAATTTGCCACAGATTCTCATTTATTGCTCAGAGGCTAATTGAAGGGGAGAAAAAGTGTGACTGTATGAATAAAATGCACAAATATCCTCAGTGTTATCACATACCTCGAGCACTATCTGGATTTTTTCAAATTCTAAACAAATACAGTTAATAGTAACACTGGAGGGCAGTCTGGGGTTCCCTCCTGTTTTCTATGTGTCATATAAACAAATGACTCCACCAAACAAAAAGCCTTGGGGGACTACCACAGTCACTGGTCTATGTGGAGCATGTTAACACACACTCACTACACAAAAGTAGATAGTGCACACAGACTTGCTGACACTCATCATGTGACAGAGTTCTATGCCTTCTCCACCAGTCTGAGGAATAAAACCTCAAATTTGATTACAAGCAACCTTTGGCTCCCTGGCCATCACACAATAGGCTGAGCTGTCTGGGCCAATTTCCATGCTCAGCATGAGGTATCTACACGCGCAGACTGCAGCTCCCTGCCACCCCCAACACCCCCCGACCAGTGTGGATATGCCTGTTTACTGTGCCTAAACTCCGGGTCTGTCGCCCCTCTTGTTGGATTTTCCATTATGATGTTGAGGATCATTAGTTGCAGTGTGAAAGGTTACACAAGCCTCTTCTTGGATGCGTTTGTACCAAAACATCACTACATGCATATGTGTGTGTGTTTTTGTGACCATTTTTATTGTACAGTTGCAACCTTCAAATATTCAGCATATGCCCCCATTGCACTAAAGACTGGCTCTAAATAAATAATTAGTCTGCTGCCTGGTGGGCCACATGGATTTCTCAAGGCTGACCTAAAACTGAATCCTACCAGGACTTAAACACCTCAGTATAGGTAAAATAAAAGTTTTAACTTATTGGCAAATAAACTAGCCCAAATGTTACCAAAACTGAAACAGTAATGGTTAGGAAATCTGACATGTTAATGATATGTAGGACTTACAATATATAATAATGCAGCCATGCTATCAGTCTCTGAGTATTATGCACTAGACTTATGCAAAACTTTTCATCCAAATAAACATTGCAACATTTGCATTTTCATGCAAAAATTTTAATTTTCATGAGTTTCATTTGAAAGATTTTAGAATATCAGTAAAAGCAGGGTGTGATATGTAACTACTAATACAATTCTAATTATACAATTGCATACAAATGAAAAAACATCAGGTCATCTAGCCAGGCAATGTAAAGTGACCTTAATGGTGTTGTGCTTTTAGAAAAAAAAATTATTTTCATTAGATTCTTGCACTTTTGCTCTGATCTTTGAGGAGAAAATGTTATTATTTATTATTATTATTATTTATCCAAACTAATGTGGTCTGTTTCTGGATCATTTTGCAATCAAGAAAACCCTCACAGAGAAATGTTTCTGAAATGAAACAGGAAAAAAAGCACATTGCAAAAGAACTGCTGTGGGGTTTGTATGAGGCACAATGGAGCTGTGAGGGAGTCTAGAGAAAAGAGAAAACTATTTACTACTAGAGAAGACTGTTTGGTGCATGTTAAACTTTGGCCAGCAGTTCATTGTCTCTGGTGTCTATCATTTAATAGGCTAGTTGACATAATGAATGAGCCAGACCCACCTTCTGCCACTCCAGAAAGGACCCCAGCCTTATCTGAATTGAGAAGCACATTAGAGCCTCTCAGCCAATCACGGCACAGCTCTGTAGCAGAAGTGCAGGCCCGAAAGAGGAAGAGCAGAGAACTTTTGTTTTCTTCAGAGTTTAATGAAGTTGGCCTGGTCACTCAAGAAGGGATTAAAGGCGAATTTAGTGTCACTGAGCTGTGACTGCTGAAGAGGGAACTCAAGTGTTCGGGTCACTGTGTGAACAGGATGGTCTCAGTTCATAGCTGTACCAGGAGGAATATGGCTGGATCTCCTCCTGCTTTACCGGGCTTCGGGAGCTCTGGAAAGAGTTTTCTCATTGACAATCTGCTGCAGACATCTTCAGCCCATTCAGAAGGAACAACAGGTGGACACCTGAGACGAGCAGCATGTGAACATCCAAGGAGAACCTGGGGCCCTGAGCTTGGAGCCTACCAAAGTCAGGCTCAGGGTCCCCAGCAGGTGAAAGACTTAGGAGGACCACTTCTGCCACATTCAGGTAAACTGTTTTTTTTTTTTTCATCGAAGCAGAACAAACTAAATTTAACATGTTTGGATTATGTTTTTATTGCGAGAGGCTACAATGTTAACACAATGACAGCATTTTTTTTCTGTCTACAAATATTTTATTTCTTCCTTCTTAACTGTTATATTCAAACTATAAAAAGGATAAATGTTGTGTAACTTGTCATGTTTTAAACATTTTCAATTTTTAGGCTGGAAATTATTAATAAATCTTCATTTTAAATTAAGTAGATTATATGCATCTTTGAGTGATGTTGGAAGAGATATCACAAATTAGCGCGGCATGAGTCATTTACATTTTTCCATTAAAACAGATTTTTGTATGTATGTATGGAGGTATAAAGTTATTTAATAGGCAATTATTTTTAAACGAGCAGTTTCCCTGCTTTGAGAGCACAGAATTTCCCACCAAATATTATACACTACCAAAGTAAAGAAAAGAAGTCCTTTTTGTAACATAAATTACGAATTATATTTTCAGTGTTAATAAAGGTTGGTATAAGCGGCAGTATCCACACTGAAGTAGAGAGTTTGGGATCTTTTTAAACTATTGGGTATGTGTTGTAAGTGTTATAACATTTAACTAAAATGTAATTTGTAATATAAAAGTAACAAATTAACATAAACACTTTTATCCACATAAATTCCAATAATCTCAGCCTTGGTCAGGAATTACAATGACTGCAAATATTTTGCAAAAGCAAATTTAATTTTTTCAATTAGAATACTAAAAACATATTCAAACTCAAGAAATATGTGAGCCTTCAGATTCCAGCATGTTCATTATTATTGCCTATACTATATAAGCAATCAATTTTGAGACTGAATTAGTACATTTCTGTCCATGTCTAGATTTAGTTTTAGTTTTCAAATAGAATTTTCCAATAAAAGCATTTAATTATCAAAAAAATAAAAGTTCAGGGTTCCATCAGTACACATCAGCTAAATCATAGCACTGTTGTAAAAATGTAGATAAAAAGAAAACAACTGTTGAAATGTGAAAGGTGGGACTCCAAATGCCCTCAGGAATTGGCAATGATCCAGGTAGAGCCCCTTGAGGATTATACATGTCACATATCTGACTGTCCCTATCTATATTTGCAGGTGTGCTGAGCAGTGTTTTCCTGCGGAGCCCGCAGTATCTGTTGGCATGCTGCGGTGGGTCCAGCCCCCCTCCTGTCTTCTCCAGTGAGTGTTTTATGCCTCATCAGCAATGCCTCAGCTACTCTCTAAGCATTAGCAGCAGGGTCTCCCATGCTCTCCACAGCTAATTACTGATGCAATGCCAAAGAGCTAATTCTCCGCTCAACTCTGCACAGCTCTATTCATAACCATTCACGGCTGTTCAGGATGGGGAAGGGGGGTGGGTTGCAAGGCTTTTAAGAGTCCCAGGGGCCCCCTATTTTGTACTTGCAAATACAGACTTTTACTAGCGCAAATATGCAGAGCTAATAAACATCTTGTCTTCTGTCATATTAAGATTACAATTACCAGGTGCCGATTGTTACTTCTGAGTGAGGCAGATTGTTTCAACGCTCAGTACTCCTTAAGCACATTAATAAGTTTGGTGGTGAACCCCAGCAGTTTAAAGTTTAATTTTCTGGCTGCAAGAAATTTGAAAACATCCAGGAAAGCTGTAATTGCATCTGAAATGTTTAGATTTTCCACTGAATTGTGCTTGAAATGTTCCAGCGTATATTATTTAAGACTTGTGTTGAGTAGGTTACTTGTACTATATTGTAGCCTACACTGGTTGTATTCATTAAGACTAGCAGCTGTCTTATTTTTGCATTGTCAGAAAGCAACTGGAAGTTATTAGTTGCTGCATCCTATGATGCCTGTCAAGAATTGTGGAAAAGAACAGAAATCAGAAAGCCCTCATCCCACAGGTCCCTGGAGTCCTCTTAGTAGGTTGACACTTTCCCACAGTGCCCAGCAACACAACAATGCCAAGTCTGGCCGTGACCAATTGGCACATTCACTCCACCATCCACACGCGACCTCACTGCAATTTTTCACTGCAGCAATGAACTCTGCCAAGCACAAAAAACTTGCCCATTTCTCTGCTGAAGAGGGCTGGACCAGGAACATCCCCCGGCCATTGTGTGGCTAAAGAGCTTGGTTCGTTGACCCCCCTCCTTTCTCCTGTCCTTCAACTCTCATTCCTGCCCATTGGAGACCTCTTGACTAGGACATAAAGCATTCAATGAAAGTGACTTTTATAGACTTATTCGAGCTCATCTTCACATACAAACTGGCTTCATACCTGCAAGTGAAAAGATTTAGTGTTGGGCCACTGAGCCATCGAGTAATGGCATTTCCATTGAACGGCTCTATTGTTGGTGTCCCACAGGGCTCTATAGCTGGCCCACTAGGGTAGACACACACGTTGCCCAGGAATGACCTGGTAATCAGCTATTTAAGTGAAAGCCATTGAGTCCCAATAGAGAAGTGAGAAGCATGTCCAAACCTCTTATGTGCTCCCTAGAGGTGGTCTATGTGCAGATTTGTCGTACAGATTAAAAAGGCAATGTTGAATGGATTGGATAAATTGTTCCACTTGACTTTTGTTGTGTGTGCACCTGTGAGTGAAGCAGCGTGGGATTGCTCCTCACAGGTCACCAAATCCCTTTTTTCTCAGTTGAAATGGTTTTCTATTCTCTTTAGTCACCCTCAGTTTGTTAAATTTGGCAAATAGAAAGAGAGGAATTGAAAGTGAGTGATAAAGTGAGTGTGACAAAAACAGCCATCAGCTTGTTTTGAAAAGGTAGGGAATGTGGTAATGGTTGGTAAAATGTACAAACTGATTGTGGATAGAATCAGATTGTGTACCTTTAAATTAAAATAATCAAAATCATGAATAAATGAACCATAAATTATCTGGGCAGTTTAACCATTAATTTAGTTGTTTGATCACAATTCCCCACACTTCTATATTCCACAGGCTGCTACTTGTACCCTCTATAGACCATTTGCATATGGAGCTACACTTTATTTTAGGATTGTGACAACCTGCACATGGCCCAGAGACACACAATCCACCAATGACAATTAAAAACCAATGACCCATACAAAAGTCATGATGTCAGTATATCAGTATGGGTCAACACATCTATTTTTGTTTTTTCCATTTATCTTTCAGAGGGAGCAAATATTCGAATGTGGTCTGCTGACATAAGCCCTAAATCACGCAGGGGGATCCTTAGGAGGGCTGTGTTTTCTGAAGAACAACGGAAGGAGCTGGAGAGAACTTTTCGGAGACAGAAGTACATCAGCAAGACAGACCGGAACAAACTGGCAGCTGATCTCAGTCTCAAGGAGTCACAGGTAGTCCAATATGAATTACCTAAACATTTGCCTATTTAATCTCTAATCTTAAAAGAAATTATCTAAAAAAATAAAATAAAATAAAAAAAACGTGTATTTATGAGGCACATGACAGCCATATTACATTTTACAGATCAAAGTTGAGCAGGGGTGCAAGGGAAGGTACAGCAAAATCCCACTCAGTGACCAACAATCGAAGACTGTATTCATTAAATGTGAAGTGACAGGAACATTATGAAATTCAGCAAAACACAAATTAATATTGGCTTTAACGTGAATAGGAGTCTACAGCAATGCCACTGGGGACAGGGGTTCTCTTAGCTAAATGCCAACATGAGCATGCTTGCATGACAATGCTAATCTACTGATGCTAACCAGACATAATGCTTATAATTTTCACCATCTTAGTTTACCATGTTATCATGCTAATGTTTGAAAATTAGTTGTATTAGCATTGAACTCAAAGTATGGCTCAGGCTGTTGAGAATGTCATTAGACAAACTGAAATGTTGACCTGATGATGGGGCTATATGGAGAGTCAGGATCACTAAAGTTATTATAACTTACTCTGAACGGGACATGAATGTCTATACCAAATTTCATCATATAAGTTGTTGAGACATTTCATTCAAAACCATAAATGGGAACTTCATAGTGGGCCTGGAAAGGGATCATTAAAGTCAGTACGATTCTTCCTCCGGGCACCATAAATGTCTGAACAAAATTTCATGGCAATCCATCCAACAGTAGAGGATGTTTCTGTCAGGACCCAAGTGGTGGACATACAACAGACATTGTCACCCCTAGAGCTGGCTAAAAATGAATGGACAACCCGAATTGAACTAAAATGCCTCTTCCACTCTCCTGCTGCTTTAGGTGAAGATCTGGTTCCAGAACCGCCGAATGAAGTGGAGAAACTGTAAGGAGAAGGAGGTTCATAATACTCGCTCCCCAATGGATGAGCTCATGGCCCGAGGTCTCGCTCAGGAAGAGGAAGAACCCTCACAGAATCACAATGTTGCAAAAACAGAGAGATCACCACCGCAGAAGAGCGTTAAGGACACATGAAGGGCTGTAATGAGGCGAACGTAATCCAGGGACTTTCTCACTTCCACAAAAGCCTCAAAAAAAGGCTACAGTACTGGGGTGTGCTTAAAAATGTGTGGATGGAATATACTGTCTGTGAAAACTAACATTGATAATATTAACTTGTCTTTCAATGCATGTAACTGTTTTGTTGCATCATAAATGTAATTAGGTTCAACTGCATGGTCAATCATCTTATTGCATTTCACTGGCTTCAGTAAGCAATTTCATGGTTATTTCACTGACATATCTTTCCAGGAAAGAGTCCCACTCTCCGATTGTAATTGCAATCAGTTAAAGGCAAAAATGAGTCATTTCATTTATTGCATTTACAAATCAGACTTTTTCCCATATTTCCTGTTTTGGTAAGCTTTAAACTAATACTCTGTTATTCTCATAATCCAAATCCCTTTTGAAGTCAAATTTCTCTTGGTGTGTTTTGTAAATATTTTTTTCATGATCTTGAAATGCATAGATCAGCTGTAAATAAAGTGTTTAAATGAATCCAGATCTCTACACTGCTTATTGCTGCTGTGTTGGGCTCTGTGGAGCAAAACCCTTACATATTAATGAAAACTTGACTACATTACCATTTAAATATGTAGAACTTGTGCTCTCCATTAATAAGATGACCAAAAACAATAATGATGGTTACTTAACTTTATTTTTTTTTACCATTTAATGTTCAGAAGCAAAATTGTTTAATTACCTATAACAATAATACTACAAGAGGCATACACAATCCTCAATAGTAAATGCACATATGAAATGCATTACAATGGATATAAGCACATACACTGACAGAAAGATGTGTAGTTAAAAGCAAATGAGAAACAAAGACTGTTCTCTAGTTAGTCATAATTTGAGGATACTACACTCCACTGCTTTGCTAATTCTATTAGCAATCCAGTCCAGGAAGGATGGTGCATTTCAGGATACGTAGATAATTTTTGACCTTGTTGGAGTCTCTGCGGAAGCAGTAGAGGAGGTCATGATGATCCATTAAGTTGAGATCCCCACGTTTGTAGAAGGAAAAGGCAGAAGAGGGGACCAAACTCTCAGGAGAGATGTAACCCACAGTGTTACCAAGCACTCCCAATACCTTCATCTGAGGTGGACAGAAGAAAAATTAAAGACATAATTAATTCCTTAAGGAAAGCATGAAGTCAAACATAGTATGTCACAGAAATACCAATCTAAAAACACTTCATAAACATGAAAAACATGAAGATTTGATGTAATTCTATTTTTTATTTCTTCCTTACCTTGTCAGCCATTTTTGCCACTCCATCCCTCAGGTCATGCACCATATCACTGATCTCCAGCGCCTTTTCTGTGCTGTAGTGGTTGAAATCTTGATTCTGTTCCTGAGACATGCTCTGGTAGAGTTGTGACAGGGGGTCGCCCCAGGCCTCCAGAAGCCTCAGGATCACCTCTGTCAGTTGTTCTCGCTGCACATAGGACAATTGCTTAAATATCTTGGTGGTAAAGTACAACTTAATTCCAGAAACACCATGCAAAAATTAGCTTGTTATTAACTCTAACACGATGCAGTGACATCACTTATGTGCATGTATTAGCCTTGGCCATATGTAAATTAACAATATGAACACTCACTCCTAGTCTTTGTGCATTTTCTTTGTCGTCTGGTGTTAATATGCCATATGTGTGGCATTTCCGTTTTCCTATCAGGTTCTTGCTGGGAAAGAAATATTGCTCCTGCGCAGACAGAAACACATATCACAAAGAGCGATAGTAGAGCTTGAGAAATAGCCAGCTCAAAGAAGAATGATTGATGATGAAGGAATGGGGACTGAATGAAGCATGATGGATGGTGATGTCAATATCGGCATTAAAAAAAAAAAGAACTCACAAATTCAGAGTGCAGATCACTGGACATGCCATGCATTCTTGAAGACTGTTGTATGACCCTGTCAAAGAGGTCTGCAAGGGAAAGGACATGGCATCCAGCCTGTCCATAGGGACAGAGTGGGGCAGTGCCAACCCTCATGGAAAGCTCCAGGTACACCAGTGTAAGGGCAGCAAACCAAACTGAGGAAAAACATAATGATTTGGATCACCAAAAAACATGACACTAGTTTAAAACAAGTTTTCTATTTGATGTTTCATCTTGCCAACTTACCTTTTTTCATGGTTCCTTTCTTATGGTGGAGCTCCAAATGATGAGTAGAGTTCTTTTGCTGCCAGAGTTACTCTTGCGGAGGCTAACTCATACAATGATGACGCTACTGATGGGACAAATTGCTTTAAAGAGGACAAAAACGTGATTTTTTTTTTCTTTGCACGTCATACGCTTCGCTTAGTTATCTGCTCAGCCGATAGCAGACAAAACTAATCCAGGCGGATAAGGTCCTACACACTGTAGACTGGCTTAGGCAATTTGGCAATTACAGTAACGAACATTAGAGTGTGGGATGAATAAAAACTTTGAATTTTGTTTCCCTTTACTGTAATAAGAAATGAAGATAACAAAATCAGATGCAGGCTGTCTATCTGTCCACACACAACCTTGGATTGAAACTATTTATCCTTATTAAAGTCTGAATATATTTCTCTTGCTTTAGCAGTACAATCAAAAGTGTGATGTTAACATTTGGAAAATGTGGACTAATGACGCTATGACTTCACTGCTACTCACTGCTACTCATCTGTCCCCAGAAGGAAGACTAACAAGACAGCTCATTATCTGTCATGAAACATGAAAATGAAGTATTGTGAAAATAGTACTGAATAAGCCATTACTACACCCTAACTAGAACTATTCAGCCTGGTAGTAAAAACAACGCTATTCAAATGTAAAGTGAGTGATCTCATTAGTGCTACACAGTTCAATCAATGCCACATGCATCTTACTGTGACCACACTCATGAGTCATTCTAAAGAGCTTGACCGCTTATACACAGCCTCTTTCCACATTATGGATTGACCAATTTGTAAATACAATGCCAACACTTGGGACATGGCACCACACGAGTAAACCAGTTCTCCTTTAGTGTGCCACCTTGTGGTGAAATGAGTGATGAGCACGTAAGGCAAAAGATATAAATGACCTACTCATGACTCTTGCCCTTTGTGTGTTTGCCACAGGAGCCTAAAGGGCCAGATGTCTAAAGCAATACGGTCAAAAAATTTGGTGACTAAACATCACAAATACCCAGCAAGTATCACTTCACAAAGCAAATATTTTATTGTCTTTTCCACAAAACATACAAATAAAAAAGATGTCATAAATACACCAATATTCTTATAGAAAATAGAATCTACATTCAATTTACATGCATTAATACTATGTACAGGTTTGAGTGCATTCCATTACTGTGTGCTTTAAGAGCAGAGATGAGATATTGAGCTACTGAGGGAAGCAAAAAGTGTTGATGTCCAGCTGAGTCCAGCTCTGTTCCTATATCCATTTATCTTACTTTACAAATTCTCTTTAACACCCAATGCTAAGAAACTCTCCATCTCAAAATTCTTCCTTGACTGTCTTAAATCATGTGCATGCTAGGTGTGGAATCATATAAGATCTTAAAAGATTCTACACTTCAAACACCAATTCAGAGCTCTAATTTTTAAATGCAAGTATCAGTCCATTCAACATCTGTGGTGCTTCCACTTGCGAGTGGCCACTGCAATGTTTGTGTCCTTTTTGTGCCAAGGGAAGAGACGAGTCAGAGCAAGAGTGCCATCGGGCTGCACAGAACCAGTCAGCACATAGAACTGTGACCGTCCAGGGCGCACAAGGACATTGGCACACTGAAGGTTGATGAGGAGCCACTGCTGAATTAGGTGCTGGGTATCATAGGGCAGTAGAGGTCCCTGACGGATAAACTCAACCCGGCCCTCCACCTCAAATTCAGGTTCTCCCATGGGTAGGCGACGACGATGAAGTTTGGCAGTTACAGCTATGAAGAAGAGAGAAAAAATTAATCATCTGGGTTGGAAATTAAACACAATTGGATGAAAACTAAACAAACATCATTACACATCCACAAACCAAAGCTTTCTGAGAGAATATTGATACTTACCAAAGTCATGCTGGCAAAAAGCTTCCAGGACTGTTTTCATTGCAGGAGCCTCTTCCACAGAGGGACAATTTTGGCAAGCAGGTTTGGGTAAGTCTGTGATAAAAGAGTAGACATAATTTAATATAACTATAGATAATATAACTAAAAGAGCAAGCACATGGTACTCTATTCTGCTGATGGGATGACAAAGAATTGAGTAAAATAGCATTTGAATAATCAGTCTGTAACCCTTACCTTTGGCAAAGTGACTAAATTTTGCATGGGGAGAAAGGCACATGTCCTCTTCAGCAGGGAAGCGGTCACAGTCAAGAGCCTCAGGCCATGGGTGACCCTGGCAGGCGAGCACTGGGGCGCAGCTGTCCCTCACTGCCACACAGAGACTATGGCAAGGCTGGATAAATCTGAGGGAACGAAAGACAAAATGTCAAACAATAACCCCAAAATGAACGCAATAATGAACACACAATTAAAAAAAATAAAATGAATGTCTAACAAATTTGTGAAAGGATATGTATTTCAGAAATAGTAAACAAACAAACAATTGTAAAATATCCTTACGTGTCAAGACAGACAGGAGCAATGAGGGAGCAGAGGAAGGCCTGGGCTTGAGGGTGGCAGCCTGTCTGCAACAAGGGCCTCCAGTCCTCTGAACGTGGCACCACCTCGCCTTCTAGGTTGCTGTGGCCCAGGAAGTTGGGCAGTCGCATCTCTGAGTACCCTACATCTTTGCAGACTTTCATCTGGTTGGGGATGGCAACGCAACGAGTGGACTGACCCATGTCAAATGCCGTTAAAGGAGATGACATAGCCAGCAGAGCCACAGTGAAGAATACAGCCATACTGACGGGTTCACAAAATCCGGAGAATCCACAAGATAGATACGTGAGCTTTTGCCGAGGCTGCTTGTTGTCAGTAGACTATGCTGTCTTTGAATGGCTTTATAAGTGCTGCTGCTTGCTTTATATACAGCAAGGTAAGCCAGCCCCATCAGTCTGTAAGTCTGTTATCAACTACCTATCAAAGACACAGAGACGATGTGTTTGGAGACAACGGCTTGTTTTGTGATGACTGCAGACAGAGAGGGGGCAGTAAGCAGATGGAGGGTGTGTGTGAGGGGGGAATAGGGAGGGGGGGCAATGGGCAATAATAGCCCAGCTTTCTCTGAGTGAAGCCTAGTCACAGAGGGTTCAATCTTCACTAGCTTCTTCACTAACGCCTCATGGAAAATAAGTTGAAAACTACAACTTTTGGTCAACATATTGCATGCCAAGTAATGCTACTTGGCATGCAATATTTGCTATGTTTGCAATAGTGACTCAGTTACATCAAAAATGAATGATGTGTTTGTTATTTTGTCAAAAGTGCCACTTGTTTTTCATTGGCTGATAACGTAAAAACAACCAAATCCATCTCTGAAAGTTCCTTTAGAAAAGAAATCAGAAGTGTTTGTAGACAGACAGTCTCCTTCATATTGCTAGTCTCTTTCATGTGTTCCTGCTTCCTAATTGGAGGGTTTCATTGGCAGAGCCACCAAGTTCCCATTAGCAAAGCAGCGTCTCCTCTGCTCACCTGGCTTTGATCTGCCAATAACACAAACTCAGATCTACATTCAAAATACCATTAGCCCACCACTTTTGCTTATGTTTTTCTGCAGCAGTAGCAAAGAAATTTCAGCAGCAGCTATTTACTGTACATGACACTCACATGGAAACACTTATTATGCAGTTTCAACATGGTGCTGCAGACATTTTCCTAAGGATATATACAAACATTTCCTTTAGACAGGTTTTGATGATCTGTCCAATGAACTGAACAAATATTTACTTTGAGTAAATATTCAAGTATTCAATGTGTTTTATTTGAAAGGTACTTAATATAATACCATATATAATCAGAGCAACATGCAACATCTGCACGCTCAGTCCAAACTTGCCAACATCCCATTCAAGAGAGCAGAGATCTCGTCCTGAGATACAAACCAGGGGCACAGACACAAGTGCTAATTTGTCTCGTTTCTCTCAGTCTCATGTATTTACACCTCATAATCCAACAACAGAACTACATTACTGAATCCTCGTATTTGTTTGGATGTCGTCTGTCTCCAGATTTAGATGTATATCTGGGGTTGATGCCTCTGGGCCCTTTGAAAACTTTCCCTCATGAATCAGAGGTCTCTATCCCACCCAGCCTGACACAAGCATTGTAGCTTAAGACATGCCATAGTAATGCTCTTTCTGATTGGCCCCACTTCCATTTCTGTGCCTGTACACCAGCCTTGTCTGCAGCAAGGACTACGCTTTTGCGGCCAGCCAGAATCCTCAATCAGTCCCAGTTTAGCCAATTTTTACAGCCTAATCTGATGAGTGGAGGATGGTTCCAGTTCGGGTAGACGAGCGTAGTCCGTAAGAGGGGACTAACTGGGCAATTAGAGTCACAGACCAATTTGGGAGAACAATAGGTCCACACATTTAACAAGCTCCCCCTGCCAGGAGCCCAGCAGGGGTTTGTTGTTGGCCCTAATGGCTGCCCTGTAGACACAGTGTCTGTCTTGGTAATGTGTTGCCTACCCCTGCCTCAGTTAATGAGAAGGTGATAGAGTATGAGCTGAATGGTTGGGCACCTGTCTGTCAAACAGACGTCCAGTAGACAATGTAGCCAAACTAATACTTGGCATTTAAAAAGGAGCATAAAAAACTATGAAAACACAAAACAGTTTCCCAACTAAAGTCAATATTTTTCCTTTAAAATAGAGAACATATTTATTGTATCTTACAGCTAGGCATTGGCTTCTTTGCTAGCTGCTCCAATTCACATGGCTATGGTCAAATGTGCTACCACTAAAATCACAACACTGTGGGTCTTTGTGCCACAAAAAAAAAAAAAAAAAAAAAAAAAAAAAAAAACACAGTAACCTTCATAATCTCTATACTTTGCAATTAAGAAAATCTGATTCAGCTCTGCCAGAAGTTTCACTGGAATCTAAATGGAAAATCCATCCTAAAATACAATTCATGTTATGTCTACCATAAAGCATGGCTGAGTTTTGAGTTCTGACATAAAACAATCTCATCTTTAACTGGTGATAAAGTATGAGCTTTCAGTGGTTGGGCACCTGTCTGTCATACACACCTCCCATAGATGATCTGGCCATGGTAGTATTTGGTTTTAAAAGGCACATGAAAAACACAAAAATAAATGACTACACCAAGTTAGCATTTATCGTTTATAACACAACTATCTTGCAATGCTTCTCTTGGAAGATAGAAAATTGTTTAAGACAACTTGCAGGGGATCTGTGAGAATAAAACCAGAGGTCTCCCAATTGTGGTTCAGAGCTGCAGTTCTGGCAAAGTCACAATACAAAAGCCACTCAAAACTGAAAACAGAATAAATGGAAAACACCAATCATTAAAGCTCCAACTCACATATCAATTCATCAACCTGATTTTATACTGAGTATATAATGTTCCACTGATGACCTGTCTTAGTATATCGCCATTCCTGTATATACTGATAGTTCATAAAAGAGGTCCTTCCACTTGCTCCAGTCACTGGCTGTAGAACTGAAGCAGCTTTTGAGGTGACTGCAGGCAAAATAACTATTATTATTATTTTCTATACGATTGCTATGTACAAGTTTACTACTCAGCTAGTTATTCTTTAAGGGGAAATTTTACTCTACAACAATTTCTGTTATTTCTATCAAATTGTGAATTTTAAAAAGTGTTCTCTAAACCAGCAGAGGCAAGACTGTACCTTTCCATCATTTAGACAAATCTTGGCTGCATAAAAATGTTGAATAATGGAACAACTCATCACTATGTCAGCACACCATGGCAGGGATATGGAGTTGACTTCTGGTTCACAGATATGAATTTTGAGAGGGATTTCTCAAATATTCTATGAGCACAGTAGTGCAGTAGTCACAACAGTACTGCTAATAGACCAATTTTAAAACACATCACCTGAGGACATTATCAACTCAAGTCTTGATGCTGCAATAGATGTAGATGCTGACGTTATAGTTAAAAATTATTTGAGTAGCATGCACCCATGTATATTGCATGTTTATTCTCTAGACTAGTCTCCACTGGCAGAAAGGGACAGCAGAACAAACACCTGAGACATACATCAAAGAGAGGAGTGATTGGGAAGGAAAGGGGGGGGGGTACTGGGTGTCTGAGCTGGGCTCCCTTGTAGCATAGCAAACTCAGATAAAAGCTGTCTCCTCCCTGCACATAAGAGACTCATTAACTTAAGAGAATTAACCCCCATTTGCCTCTTTTTTTTCCCCCATTCCACCCCCCCTCCCTCTCCCCCATCCTGCTGGGCTCCAGTGGGACTGACAGTCTGCACAGGGACTGTCAGTAGCACTCAATTGTCACATCCAGTCTCCGGGCCTTGTGGGCAGACACTGCCACGCCGAGGTGTGCAGACAACTCGCCCCTGAAAACCGCAGACATCTGTGGATCGACTCAGTATGCTAAACCAAAACAATGCACTCCACATTCAAAAAGTTGAAGCATTGTCTTGTGTATTTCCTTTTCTCAACAAAGATCGAACATTAAACCACTGGAAATTCTGCTTTTAAAATCAGGCCAGCACCAATCAAATCATTTTACAAGTATTATTGTACAGTCTTGGCAGATGAACTGGGTGTAACTCCTATGACGCAATTCACAATGATTTACCACTCATTTGTGAGAGTTTCATTGAAAAACCTTATGCACAGTCAAGCACATCATCTTAATAATCACAGAACAGAAAAATAATTGTGCAGTGTACGCATACATCATCTTTATTTCTACCCCCGAGTGGAACTGAGTTTGGCTTTCACAGAAACAAGAAATTTCTCACTTCACTTTGCAAACTGTCAACAGAAGCCAAGGAAATGTAAAGGGAAAAAAAACTTAAGAGTCAGGTTGATGGAGCTGAGGTACACCATCCATGATTACATCATCCTCTTATGTACTCCTTTGCTCCTCTGCAACTCTGTGGGAGAATAAAAAGTGGTGGGTTGATTATTGGCAAAAAACAAACTCAAACAGAGGCAGTTAATGTTGTTGGTAGTCATTTTTAGCTTGTGTGTTTTCAGTCACATAAAGTATGTTAAATAAAAGCTAGAAATGGAAATTTCTTCTTCTTTGCATAAAAATAACAATATTATTAACATTTTTACCATAAAAAAAAAAAAATAAAATATATACTTTTTAATAGTAGATTTTTTAAATAATATATTTACAATTGCTATCCGTCACATATTCAATTTTCGATCCAGATTACTTTGATTACTCCTGCCTATTCTGTATGGCCCTATAATGACAATAATACACTCACTGGCCATTTAATTACACCTGTACAATCTACTACAATTTAATACAACAGCTCTGCTATAAATTCTTTTAGAAAGACTATAACATTTAGTTTTGGTTACATTCTCAAAAATGTGTAAATTAAATGTTTATTAGTGAAACTAATACTTAAAGGTGGTGTTGTACTATATTACATTATACTGAGAGGTGTCTCCCCAAATGTCCATACATGCTGATCAGTTTGCATACATCTGAGAGTCTCTTAGGTAGGGAGGGGGGTCACAGCCCAGATATGCCCCATTGATGAAACAGTACTGCAGTAGGGCCCTGAAGCATGAATCCTGGAAAGAAATTATGACATTTAAAGTACTTGAAAGGCAGGACATACTGTATAACACACCTAAATCAACAAAAACACACTTCAGAAATATCAAATTAAGTGATTTGTCACTTACCTTGATTAGAATGTGGGGGTTTCCAACAATTAAGAGCAGGGCTTTGGGACGAGTGACGGCCACGTTGAAGCGTTTAGGGTTGGCCAGAAAGCCGAGCACACTCTGCAAATCATCATTCTGTACCAATTCATTAGATCGCACCTATATTATAGGAGAACGAATAAAGTATACAAATAAACTATGGATAGGTTATGAATGATGTTTTTGCTCCACAGTCTCTTTTTCCTCATTTGAAATGGAGGCTAATGGATAATGTGATGACTTGATTGTAGGAATTATTGTAAAAATGCCACAGTATTATCAGTATACCTTAGATCAATGCAAAAGACAAAAAAGCAACACAAAGCACATCCTAAGCACTCACAAGTTGAAAAGCAAAGTTGTTTAGAGAGTCTATGCTTAAGCTAAAGAAAGACAATGTCTGGTAAGGTTTGTGTTAGGTTAGGCCTTCTCTCCATTATTATGAAAGTGGCAAATAGTAAACTTCCAATTTTTCCTGTATTCTTTTGGTGTAGTGCAAAGTGTGCTGCTTTTTACAAAAGTTCATACTGTATATAAAAACTGCTACTTCCATGCACCTTCCATGCTGATGGGATTACTCCTCTGCCCTAAATTCATCAGCATCACAAAAACCACATCTACATCAACCAAACTCAGCAGATAAAAGTTTAACATTTCACCAAACAACTACACTAACTGACCACATGGTGGCGATAAAATAATTCAAAAGTTTTGGTCAGTAACTTCTTCACTGTACTAGAAACATTTTTTTAAGTACATGCGTTTGCTCACAAAACATCTTTAATTTAATTACAAGTAATTTTGATGCACAGATGTGCTGTATTCCTGTACAGAACCTGAACTTGATTTAATTAAATGCCATTTAAATAAAAAAGGACCTCTCATTCAAAAGAAAGCACGTTCTGATGTTTATCACTTCAGAATGATCCAAATTCTGTTTCTGCCTACCGTAGACATGATGATGACCAGGAACTCTTGTCCTTGGAACTCCTCCACAGACCCCACTTTGATGTCAGACAGGCCAACTTTACCCAGAAGCACTCGAATCTTCTCACACTGAAGAGTGATATGAAAACAAGGACATTTCAGGGTGTATAGTATGCAATGCTGTAAGGTTCAAAGCCTTTTTTTTTTTTTTTAATTCCTAAAGATGGAAAAAGAAAGTTACTGCAAAGCTACACTTTGTGGTCTTACTTGTTTCTTGTAAGGGGCAATGATGCCAATGTCAGAGACATCCACAGGGTTGTAGAGCTTCTTGGCCAGCTGGCAGCAGTAGAGCATGACCTGTACAGCCTCCCCTGGGTTGAACCATGATGGGTTGTTACCTTCCCTCATTTCTGTGCCCTAAAGCAGAGCAAAACCACAGAAATAAATGTGTATATCCCAGTACCTTGAAGCACAATTATAATCCTAAAATATTAGATGCAATTAGAATATACAGATGTAACTATTAAACTGGTAACTGAATGTGGCTGTACACTAAATCTATGATAAAGAATAGACCTCATTCTACAGTAGATTAGACTTGTAGAAGTGCAGATATATTTATATGTCTTCAGTACCCTGACACCATGAAAGAGGAGAGGGAAGCCTTTTTTGGGCAGGTTTTTCCACTGGCAAAGGGAGTCTACTACAGCCCTGGGGGCTTTAAAACACAGTTCGCCCTGGTAAAAGAGCTTGGAAGGCAGCATGAGCAAGGACTCATGGGAGCGGTAGTTGTAGATCAGCTTGGTCACCTGTAGTAATAAAAAAAAAAAAAAAAAAAAAAAAAAAGCAGGTTCATTATGCATGCCGTGCACACTTGTATTCTCCAATACATTCCTCTATAATGAGTTAAAGAATGTACAATGGCCCAAAAATAAAGATAAATGCAACATGAGTCGCCACATAGCCAGGAGCTGCATAGCATGTGAAACATTTTCACTATCTCATGACTGTCAGTGTGATACTTGCTTACAAAGGACACTTTAAAATTGCTGATCAAACATTAGACTTTTGAAAGCTGTGCACCAACCAGCTTAGGGTTGTATCCCCAGTCCTGTCTGGAGTACAGTGGGTTGGCCATCAGCCTCTCCAACAAAGACACTCCCAGGCCAAAGGCAGCGGCCAGCTTCGACTTCACTATTGGACCCAACTGACAGGGGTCTCCGGCTAAAACTATCTAAGCAGGCAAGGGTATAGAAAAAAGCCACACATTTATAAAAAATAGTTGCTTAAAATTCACCAAGTATACAGAAACATGTGTGGATCAGTTTAGACAGGAATGGGCTGCTAGTGAAAAGAAATTCATGAATAAATGAGAGGGTAAGGAATATCAATACAGTTAATGAAGAAAACAAGCTAAATTGAGTTGTTGTTTCTTCTATGCATCCACAGTAGAAACACAGTATCTGTAATACAAATATGACATGACTGCTGTACTGCACACAGAACAAATGCACTGGATACTGGACTTTAAGGTCTGAATATGATCAGAGTGTGTGTATAATTGTTGCTGACCTGTCCATCTCTCTCTGATACAAGGCTCATGGGGATCAGGGACTCTGGCTCAGTGGCCTGGCCGGCCTCATCCAAGAACACATGGGTGAAATGTCCCACTCTGAGCAAAAGCAAATTCCATTAGTAAACTGAATCTAAAGTGGGAGATAAAGAGTGAACTTCTATCTACCATCTGCAACAGCACAGGCCTTACTGTAGTCCTATATTATGGAACATGCCAGCACTGGAGCAGGTGCTGACCACGATCCTGTGAAAAGAGGCATGACGGATGTCCTCTCCTGCCCTTGAGTAGGGTCTCAGCACTTCAGGGACTGACTAGGAAGAGACACAGTCACATCAACATGGCATGTAAATTTTAGAAAATAAAGCAAGATAGATGCAGACAGAACATGTTACCACAACATCATTCATTATTTTAAAAAAGGATTACCAATAACTGTACCACCCTACCTGGTGGCAATGGCATCTGTACAGACCTTGCTGAACACCAGAACTTGCATATTTTCCCTTTGATCATACATAATCTCACTTGTGTGCCTGTAGCCAAAAACCTGCAGGGAATTTTATTGCTGTTGTTCAGTACCTCGTCCTGCCTACAAGATGCGTTGACGCGGGCCAAACTCGCAGCATGTAGGAAGCCACTGTGATGCAGGCGGACGCAGATGAGGTCAGCAGCACTGTTGGAAGGAGTACAGACAAGTATCCGACTGCTGGGAAGAAAGTGATAAACCTGGAGATGAAAGAGTTAATGAAGTCACTCAAACAGGCGAAGAAACATATTCACAAGATAAGATAAATTTGACCAGCATTATACGTTGTTGAGATGTTTTCCTTCAATCCCAGTCTTTTCAGATTGTTTTCAGTTATCTTTGTCCACACTAACATGAGACCTTCTTTTTTGGATTTACCAACTTAGACAGTATTTGTGAAAAACTATTGTTCGATGTGGAAAATGTTGACACTGAAGGATAAAATAGAAAAACAAAAATTTGGTACTACTTAAATAAAGAAAATCTATGTATTTGTTTAAGAACATATTGTGTTATTGGTCTAATTATCTTTGACCAAAAGCACAATAGTCCTATAGTTAGGACTGATATATTATCATTATTATTATAATTATTCTTATTATTATTATGAAACCCATTATCACCAATTTAAGGGATTTCCTCTAGATCCAGGAGTTAGGAGCTACTCCTAGCCTTATGATGTATATAGCCCTTGATTAGGAAGTATATTCTATAGTGCTTGCATGTATGCACCTGTAGTATGGCCTCTATGAGGGTGACTGTCTTTCCAGTGCCTGGAGGTCCAAACAGCACATAAGGAATGGGCCGACACTCTCCTGCCAGGATCCTCTTCACCGCCTCTCTCTGAGCAGGGTTCAGGTCGGGGTTAAAGAAATGCCCTTCGCTGGGGATGGGTTTAGATGGCAGTCTACCATCTAGAGGCAATCATACATTTGTTATCGATGTTCACCATGTGATCTGATATGTAAAGGCAAAGCTGCAAATGGAAAATCAAATACCTGTACTTTTAGTCTGTGTGGCCTTTGACTTCATGTCGATGGAAATGCTTGACACCTTTCCATTTTCCATGGCTGGAACCTGGTTTTCAGATAGTTACACTTAATCAAAAACTAGACTAACCAGACATCAATGTCTTTTATTATTCTTTCTCTCACCTCATTGTCCTCTATTGTTTTATTTTGGTCTGGCTCCTCTATCCATTTTCCTGTCCACAGAGGTGTCTGAGGAGTCGCTCTAGAGGGGAAGAGTACTGCACAACAATGGAAAATTACAGCAGTATAAGTCTAACTGGACTACCTTTGAAGTTGACTGCCATTGAAACTTCTGTGAAGCTCTCCAGTATGAATAAAAACCATAAGTGTAATTCTCTGATTAAAAAGTAAACCAAGAATGGGCACACTTATTTAACATGTAAATATTTAATTGGAGATTTTGTCTATAAACAACCGTAGAGCTACAATGTCGAAATGATTCCAAGCATCTGTGAAAGGAAATATTACTGGAGTGGTAAAATGTGTGGAAGCAATACTAGTTTAGGAGGAGGTAAGATACAAACAGCACCCTCTGGAGCCAATTTTGTGTCGTGTCAATTAGTGTCCTCCCCAAAATGCCAGGGAACACATGCTGTAAAGATTTAATGCAATTCAAATAAAGCCTCAGCTTACTCTCCCCAAACTGTTTCGTCTGGTCAAGTGCATTATGACACCGCCTCATGGTTATTCTGGAAATGAAAGCAGTCAAAATATTCATATTACCAGCAAATTGAATCAGATCAACTATGACATGTTATGTCTAGTTGAAAAATAAAAGCAACATTGAGGCAATCTAAGATGATATTGAGACTCTCCTGTTTCTCACCTGTTGTAAGAGAACTCAACATCTAGTGGCTCTCCGAGGTAGCTGCGCTGAAACTCTGAGTTCACTCTCAAACTCACATTCTCATCATTGATCTGTGTCAAAACAGAGCATCACATTAAATCTTCAATTCAAGGAACATTTATGTTTGACTATGCAGAACATAAAAGATGCTCTGGCATATTAAATAAGTCTGTACCTCTGTGACATAACTAACGCACTCCATTACCACACCGTTACTCCGTGGTTTCTTCAACATTATTTTGTCACCTGTAGAGAAGGCTAGTCAAGACTTCTTGTGTTGCACAAAAGAGATGAATGTTTGCAATAGTTCAGAAATAATGATGAAAGACACTTAAGGCTTCCTCACCTATATTGAGACTGGGCCTGCCTTCAGCCAACCCAAGGACCTCTAAGTGCAGGTAGACAGCTCCCTTCCTGAGAAGGGCTCCATTGATTGTGAATTCTCTCAGTTCCCTCTCTGCATTCAGCTCCTCCAACCAGAGAAGGGTAGAGAAGCGTGAATGCATGTTGGAGGGTGACAGCACCTGCGCAAACAGACACAGCAGAAGAAGGATAACGTAATATCTGAAATGATCCCTGGAGGCAAATTACTTTTTTTTCTTTCGGAGCTCTAATGAAACTCTTAATCTGAAACTTTTATAACGTTATTCTAATTGACCACACTAAACTTCATCATGGGCATGCTCACCTCTCCTAGGCAAGGCTGAACCACCAGCACATCGCTTTGCGCCTCCACACAGTCTCTTAGAGCCTGAGACACTGGGTAGTTCGGTAGAAAGTTTGGTAGTCGCCGCTTAATAATCCTAGAGATGGAAAAGGCAAATGTCACACAAGAGGTGACATATTACATTAATTTTGTATAAATAACAGCCTTTATTTCAGAGACACACGGAAGACAATCCAACAAAAGAAAGCTACCTTCATAGCAGATGAAGCAACAGCAACAGGGATTTAAGTAACTAAGTTATATTGATATTCAATGTAATGTTAAGTTTGTGTAATATCTGTTCAATTTGTTTATTTTATCTATAATGAAAATTTATTTCACCATTTAATTTTTGAGAATACTGACAAATGCAAAAAGACAACTTGCATTCAAAAAGTGAGAATATTAATCTTAACTATCAGTTAATACAAGGAAACAGTTAACATCAGTATCTGTCACAAAACATATAGACAGCTGGTCAACACATTTCAAGCTCAGTGCTCTTCCTCACGCATCACTGAAATCAGCTGATTTGATACCTTGGTTTGTCTTTTGGAGTAGAGACAGTGACCACATGAGTGGGTATTGGTGGGACTGGACGAGGGTCACTGGGAGTGTAGGGAACAGAGGGCTTCAGCAGGATCTCCTCTTCACTTCCCACTGTGACCTCCAGGCACCTCCCGATGGTGAAGGGGGAGAAGTGCAGCAACAGCAGCTCAGCACAGCTTCCCAGGCTCCTGAATATTTCCCACATATGGAATTCAGCTGTTCAGACAACATGCTAACAAGAGCCTGACAGATACACTTGACACCTCAATAAGTAGAGCTCATTTTATATGGCAAGACAGCAGGCCCCAACAGAGATGAAGCCAAAAAACTTTCAATTCTACATTTATCTTTTTGATGCATTACCCCCTACAACTGCTTCTCTTATTTATACTACTGCCACTACAAGAATTTAAAAAAGTAACTTACTTTGCTTGGCAGGCTACTACAACAGACAGCCTCTCTCCTGGTGGAATATCCAGCTCTCTTTCCTCCCTCCTTACACCAGGGGAATGGATATTCTCCTTCAGCACTTCACCGTTTTCTTTGTCTACCTCCTTTGCATCACAGACTTGTTTCTCAAAAGACTCAGGGGGAGACCCAGATTCTGAGCTGTTTTCTTGCAAAGGCCTTTTCTGTCTCAGTTGTGTGGATCCTTTGACGGTAACCAGGCTGAACTGTTCTTCAGAGTCCCAGCCAGCAAAGTTACAGTATTTCAACCTGTGGGTCTCTGAACCTTTATTTCTGTTATGATAGAAATATGAAGATTATGCATAACAGTATATTATGCTACTGATGGAAACACTAATTTGTTGTGCAACAGCTAGACAACAGCAAGAGTCGAGACTTCTACCCAAAGACCTTTGCTGCCGTGAGTTGTAATGAAAGTTGCAAAGAAATCTTTTTACTTTTACACTCAGAATGTGAATATGTTCACGTTTCTTTGGTCACTCACTGTATCCAGAGCACCAGCTCTCGCCTCTCCCCAATCATCAGATCCCCAAACTGTCCATAGTCTGTTACATCCAGCTCTCCTTTGTTTTCCACGATGCTCTGAAGTTCAGTCTCTGGGAGAAGTTTAGGAGAGGAATTCACACTGCAACAAGATTGACATTCAAATTACTAATCTTTGTCACGAACATCAAAATTTGAACAAACAGCAAACTGAATACCATTTGAAGACATCACCTTAGGAAGTCATGTGACTTTAGATATTTCATAGACCAAAAGATTAATCAATAAAAAACAGCAGATTAATTAATAATGAACTATAGCATGTGAACTGTTATTTGCAGCCCTGCAAAGATACAAGTCCAAAAAAGGTACCACAATACCTCCGAAGACAGGGCGCCATGCACAGTGCCCTCCAGCTGTAGATGGATTGACTGCTCTCTACCATTACTAGGTTGACCAGGTGCCCTGGCAAAGGCTGGTAGTGGGCAGGCAGCAGCAGAGAGTCCAGGCTGAAGAACACACTGTCCTCCACCACTCCATTGTTGCCATACACGCTGGTCACACACACCTGGGGACAGAGGATCATTGAAAGGAGATGAAAAGAATGAAAGAAGTCATTAGATTGATAACTAATCAAGGTTTTAATCTTGCTCATTTGGATTAGACCAACATGATTGACCTTTTAATCATTAACACTTCAGAGTCAAGACCTTTCACAAGTGAAGCACTAAAAAGTACTTAAGTCTAATGAATGGGTACAGCCCAAAACATTCATTGATGCAATTACCTTATCTCGGCGGCAATAGCGCAAAGGGGCCACAGAATGAGCCTGGGTGGTCCACTGGGTTGGATTGATAAAATATTTTGCTTGGACCCAGTCTCCTTTCATTGGTTCATAACCTAAGAGAAAGGAGAGAAAATACACAATGTGTGCCAGCAGGCAGAGAAGTTAACATGAGCCTTCAGCCAAGTGGTAGTAAATTTTGGTGGGGCCGTGAGTTTGTCTAATTCACTCCTAGCCTGTAAGATAACCAAACATCAACTGTAAAATATAGGTTGATGTTAAATCATACAAAACATGGTGTATGGGAGTCTATGGCTACTGTGGGTGTATGCAACAGAGTAAGTTTATGCAAAGCATCATGGGGTTAAGAGGATCATGCTCACAATTTTAGTGTGTGAAGTGCAGTGAGTAGCAGTACCTTCCCAAAGGCTATAGCGTGGGAAGTATGTGGTCTGGTTTATGTAGCCGCCATCTCCATCAAATGATGTGACTGTGCCAATGAGAGGCCGCAGCTGCATACTGTCAGCTTCTAGGGAGGTTCGTCCTCCATCCTCCCAAGCATCTGCACTCTTCTCCACCTAAATGACAGGATTAAATGGTCCATGTCTGACAAAGCTCATCATGAATGCCTTTTTTTTCCCTCTAGCTGAAACACATGTAGTGGGAACAGTAAACAAGCACTAGGTTAAATTCACATACAGCTCAGTCAACTCTTGCGCGAGTCAGCTCTTAGTCTGGTAACAAGAAAACATTATGAGTACATCACCATTTGGATTCTTGCATTTGATAAACAGGGTGCGCATACAGAAAATATTGTATGTCTTTGTTTTTTTTAACCACAATCATAACAACACAATTTAAGTGATGCTAAGTAAACATAACTGTTAATGCTTTAACTAAGCACAGATTACTTACCCTTAAAGCTCTCCATCCCCCTTGTGCACCATCTCTTACTGCCATGCAGTTCACCAGGTCTCCTTCTTTCAGTAGCATCCCGCCCAAAACCTCCCCACTAGTGAAGTATACGGCATCGTCTATCATGCCATATTCAAGGCACTGCTTGGTCACCACACTGCCCCGTAGGTGGCGAATGTCCTCCATGCCTGACCACCAAAAACCACATGTCATTAATGTGTCAGTGTGCTGGTATTTGGTTGAGGCGTATTCCAATACAGAACGACAAGGCCAACTGAGTGAACTTTATCTGACTATACTTGGTAATATTGCATTGACCTGGTGTGACGGGGAAGTCTTCTCCACCCACGTCCACTGTCCTCCACAATGGAGACACCAGCTTGGACAGCATACACCGCACAGCAGTAAGCATTTCTGCGAAATGGCAGTTTAAGTATCTATCCACACAATGAAAACAGGATACAGGTCTGACACCGCAAACTAATTTCACTTAGACTGTTATTGTCTGCGGGTTAAACTGTGCTGGGTAACACGCCGAGGAACCAAAGAATAGCTAATTTAAAAAAAAAAATAGATTTCCAATTTATCCAAATAAATATGTTTGCCAACAAACGCTGGTTTGCTGCAGGTTAGCAAGAAAGCTATTTTACAGATTCAAAGCTAATGTTAGCTAAACGTTACCTTAGCTGTAGAGCAAAGTGCGGCGTGTAGATGAAAGTAATTAAAATATTATTTACTGAACAAATGATATGTGGAGGTGTTTTAAAATTACCGTTCTCAACACAAAATAGTAAACTACAGTTCACGTGTGGGAACCGAGGCCTCTTCCGCAGTTTCAGGCCGAACACGAAGCGCTTCACGGGCACACGTACGTGCGCGGGAGGGCCGGTTCATGGTTATGACGAGGGGCGTTGTTATGCGAAATTTGGTGAACCTGTATGGTGGGTATGGCGGGTGGATAGTGCCACGATTCCGCCATAAAGCCATATACATATATAAGTAGACATCCATTGGCCGCTGGATTTAATGTTAACGTCACCGCCATATTGGACCGGACAATACTGGCCCGTGAAGAAACAAGTGAGCTGCGGTTGGTCTGAATAAAAATCACATTTCTCAATGATTTCAAGTAGTCGTTGTTATATGCAAGGTCCGTGTCATCTGCGTGGAGTACAAAAGAAAAAAGTTTTGTCTCCATTTCCTCAGAATCTATCTTTAATTTTGTTGAATTGGGAAACACAACTCAAGAGTTTCATGATAAAGCCCCAGCAATGCTGAAACTGATCTTTAAGTTATGTCGAAAAACGTATTCTTGTATTATTTTATTACGCTCCTGGATTTATGGCTTTCACTAGGACATCAGAGCCAGCAGCTCACCTGTCTGTGTCTATGTTGCTCAGGCTGCTGCTGACAAGATTTTCAGAATAAAATGATGCCTTACAATAACAAATGAATCAGTTGGACAGACTGTGGCTGATTTACCTTCTAAAAATGTTCATGTCTTAATGGATGCAGTAAAAACTCTGCTTTTCATCCACTCATGGAGAGGGGGAGGGAGGCATTAAAGTAAATATATCTCGCACCAATTTCAAAGAGGATACCTGTTTTGGATTGATTAAGGAACAGTTTTATTAGTTGACCTCAGCTTTTACTTACACTTTGGTTCTTTAAAAAGGACCTCTTGCTTGGGAGGCATTTTCATTTTAATCCAATTTAAATATAATATCAATTGATGCAAATTGTATCAGTAAAGACATTTTCATCTCTGTGACATTTGAAACATTTAAACTATAAATAGGCTTGGTGGTCTTGATAAATAAAATTTTTGCCATCAGGTGATAATGATACTATCACAATCATCACATCCGAGATGACAGAGTCTCTAGATAATAACTGTTGGCAAGTCACTCTGTTAATGTCCTAACATGGCCAACAGTGCAGGGCTCTTGAAATATCTATATGAATCAAATCCATACTTGAAAAAAGTTGAGTTATTTCCTCATTTGCCATACTCTAGTTGTTTGGCAAATGCAGTTTGACATTTTATCCTGTTAGATAAAATAAATGTATATATATATATATACATGTATATTTGTAAGTTGCAAACAAATGGCTAATTCTGTTTAAAATGAATAAAGACTCAAGCTGTGAATCCATATTCATACAGAGGATGGATATGGATAGTCATACTGCATTGTATTTCTTAAATTCAATGCAGTATGAAATTAATCTGAAAGTACAGCTATACAGCTTGCAATTTAGACACATTTGAGCATTAAAGCACCATCTGTTTACTCACCAACTGCCTCATTCGCCCTGCTCCTCTTGAAAATTGACTATTTTTTTGGCACTTCAAAGCAGATGAAACACTTTTTTTTTGAGAGACATTTTATACCTGGAAGGAAAATGCCTACTGTGCTCTTTTTTTCAGCAACGGCTTGCTGCCATGTTTTCACAGTACCATCACATTCACATCTGCAATCTGCCTGCTGAAAACTGTGCCTCTGTTGCTTTCCTAAATTAATGACAAACTGAACTGATGAGTCACCAGTCTGCTGATGTGATCTAATGACAAAGTGGGAAATGTTCCCCTGTCATTATCCTCCTATCTTGTATCTACACTGTGAAAGTGAACAACATAATGTTCTTTATGTCACACAGTATTGTTTCAGTGTAAGATCAGGCAAGACAGACCTTTCAAATGTGATAGTGTTGCTGCCCCCCCCAGCCATCACTCTCTTATAGGCTATTAGAACCATATGTCACTTTTGATTCCCACTGTGTGCCTACCAGGGTTGTCAAATATGTGGGTGTTGTTTCTGAGAGACTCATAGTAATACCAATGCAACAAGAGTTTCTGAATAATCATTTCAATCATCACAACTTAAGACTTAAGAAATGTATGTGAGGCAGTGCCGCCAAGGAGGGTGCAACATTTATCACAGACTATAAACTTTTCATATTTTTTTTTCTCCTGGCAGCTTTACTGTAGATGTTAAGAGCTGTTATAGCTTATGTCTTCTAAAAGTTGTATATAAATATTCGAGACAGTGATGTTTGGCATGCACTTTGAACATGTACCTATATTAACTTTCATAGCTTACTATAACTGAACACAATGATATGTAGCCAAGAATACAGTCTCAGCATATCTCTGTCATTCTCCATCAGGCTTGTGACTTTTGTCCTCTGGCATTTGTTAGTGTCAGTTAAAACATATACTGTACTGTGCTGTACAGATCACATACTTTATATTACTGCCACCAGATATATTTTGAATTAACTGTTACTGTCAGGGCTGTAGCCAGGATTTAAATAATATTAAAGTGCTAAAACTATAAAAATGTTAAAGAATAAAAGACTAGACACACGCAACCTTAGAAATATTGGACTAGCCAGCTAAAATTCACAAAACAAAGAAAATTCCACATTTAACTGATTAATTTAACCTTTCCGTTACATCGTGTGTAAGTGTTATGTCCTACTTTATGAAATGTTCCTTTACACTACCAAGTATGTGAGTCCTCTGGACACTAAATCCCTTTAACTCAAATTCATTTAGATTTTTGCTTAAAGGATTCAAATTTAAAGATGTTTGGACTAAGACATATCAGAATTTTCAGTTGTATCACTCAATCTTCCTCAGCAGATGAAGTCGTTGTGGTATTGCAGATGTTGAAATCTCTCTGAGCGCTTAAAGGATGTCTTGTTGTTGGCTTAGAAATTGAAATTGGATGTTCATTTTTAAACTGGTAAACAGGAGCTGACAAAACAGTCTTGCCACAAGGTCCATTTAGTAGCTTTTCTGGAGCATTTTATCAAAATCACACTGTCCATCAGTGTTATTAAACTGGTGATGTTATTTTGCAATAAGTTGATTTCACACTGCCATATTTCTTCCTTAAAAAGTGGGGGAAAAATCCCAAATCTTATGAGAAAAAAAAAAAAGTTTTTCTTTGGAAAGTGCTCAACAGTCAGGTGAGGTATTTATGATTTGTAGTTAATGGACATGCAGAAAGCAGTAAAACATGCAAAAACAGTGTTATGGTCTGGATGGCAGAACCATTATGTTGATATACAGCTGTTGCCAAAAGGCATTTTTATGTAGTTGGTTTAAAATTGTGTGACTTTAAAAGACTGATATGACATTAACATCGGGGGTTTACATTAGAACCATTCCAGCAGTTTCCACAGGTGCTGCCCAGAGTTGTTTCATAAGCACATGTAGCTGTTTGCTGAGTGCTGGATGAGAACAGTTTACAGTGGCTCAATGATCAAACCCATTTTTGATTTCGTCATATCTAAGCAAGCTGATAATGTTTTCATGTAGTTAGGCACCGCCAGCACTTAAAACCTTTTGGTTGTGTTCATTCTGTGTCCCTTTGATATGACCCTACTTCCACCACAAGAGGGCAGTGGTTGCACTTTTGGTACACTAGACAGCCACAGTCTTTGCCACAGAGTGCAAATGAGGCCAAGGAAGGAATCAGATCAGATTCTAATCTCAGTCTGTGTTGCTATTGCTGGACAGTCTGCTAACCCTGTTTAATGGCAACAAATGCCATGAATGCTCAGAAATTAAGCCAGCTATTGTGAGGATCATAAGGGAAAAACTGATTCCCTGCTTAATCAGATGGTGTTTGACAAGGGCCTAAACTTCCCCTCTGTAATTAGCAGCTAAAATACACAAGCATAGCAAGCACCAGTACAGTTAAGAATCTGACTGTTAGACAGGAGTTTGGCTGCAACAGGTTATCTCCTCTGAGTGCCTTCAGGCATTAAAAGAAGAAGTGGCTCCCTGCCCGTATTACAGAGAATAAGCATGTCAACTTAAAAATGTTTGCAGACATGTTTGAAATCATACAAGACTGATGAAATAAACATAGATTTACATGTTGATGACATATATTCAAAATGTTTTGAGCTGCCAAAACATGATGTCTTTAGAGAAAACTTCCCTACAATTTGAAACACACTTATTTTATTCAACATGTATTCTTGGTTTCCGCACAAAGTTATATTAGTCCTGCATTTTTACATTATCTTATAATCAATTAATATCTCCTCATCATAATATTATAGTACATGTTAAATTATCAAGTGCCCTGAATAGAAGAAAGGTCAATGTAAACTCAAAATTAAGTCCCACAGACGCACAATACATCCTCATAGAAGTATAGAGAGGGAAATGATCTGTTTCAGAGGCATCGGTTATTATACGCTACACTTTTTTCTTTGGTTTATGATCTGTCAACACACTTTTTGTTTATTCAGGTAACAAACACGTGTGTATGCACATATGTATGTACAGTGCAACCCACATGAGAAAAATAGATCACTAGATAATCCCTTCTGAGATTCATCTCCATTCCCCTTCAGTATGGAAACCAGATGCAAAAAGGAATTCATTTGGCGTGATGAATGTATAGAAGACACAGGGGAAGTGTATGAACATTGCAATAGCAAACAGAGCCAGTGTTTTTTTTTGTGTGTGTCTGTTATTAATCATAATATTGCTCAACATTGTACTGTGTAACATAACATACCTAAAATGCCTTTCATAATCATTAAATGTATATTTTTACATATTTCATACTTTTGTGCACAGTGCTTTAACTTTTCTGCAGTTGAAACTGACTAAACTGCAGACAAAGTTTCTTGAAACTATAATAATAAGAAGAAGAGTACAACAGCCATGGTTTGAGATCGGTGGACTGCAACTGTACCTGTAAAAATCCAGCTAGTGCTGTCATGATAATTACCAAATCCTATATTGTCAACTAGACCAGTCAGAGAGCAGTAAACAAGCAAGCAATAAACTGCTGCATTTCCTGTTATCTAACTTTCCACTACAAATATAAAAAAAAAAGTAGACAAAAAATGAAAAACATTAAGCAGCGATCACAGTATGAATGACATGTCAGTGTGTGGAACACTGAAGACTATCCTTACGGCTAGTGCAAATAGTTTGTGGTATGTATCAATGTATAAGAGGCTAATTATTCAAAACTATCAATACTGTAACTCTCCCACTATTGTTTGTTTATTTACAGTTTTCTGATTTGATGTATCGTTGTATTTTATGTAGAACATTGATTACCTTTGTTAACAGTCAGTTAGTAAATGATCTAATCAGGAGATCATTGTGTGATGTTTCATCACAAAATTGTCTATGTATACAGGTGTGCTTACACTGGCAATTGTGTCTACGCCTTTGGGATCAAGCAAGCAGCACGTAGGTCTTTTTTTGTCTTTCAGTGCAGATTACCTCTACCGGACACCTGCAAGGAATTTAAGGGATAGTTTAACATTTTGGAAGATACACTAAATGTCTGGTTCCCAAATGATGACTATAGAGCCAAGAACTAGCCCAGCACATCATTTTTACATAACATTTTTTTGATAATTTGTTAATTAGTGAGCTTTGAAGGTGCTGATATAGGCTGATTTTGCTGCCTTCAAACTCGGGCTGCCACAATATCAGATTTTCACAGCACGATTAATGTGGCCAAAAGAATACATGATAACGATATTATCACCATATCAATAGTAAATTCATCTTTAACTTTGTTTATGTGTGTTTTGTCTCTTTTTGGCAAATGAATTAGACTCAAAACAGGTGTAGGAGGTGGAGAGAGCTTCTATTAGGCCTACACTTGATAGATAGTGAAAAGGCAACCAGATAAACTGATAAACAAAAGATGCACAAGGCTTAACATCTGCCATCCTGGTATTATCATATGTTTAATATTAACAAAATATCAATATTGAATTTTTTGAATATGATGGTTATCGTCAATACCGCTATATCACAACACACCTACTTCGGACAAAGCAAGGCTGGCTGTTTCTCCCTGTTTTCAGTCCGTATGCTTAGATAATCAGCTAATGGATGTAGTTTAATATTCACTGGACGAAAGGAAGAGTGGTATGGATCTTCTCATCTCTCATTATATTTTCTAAAATGTCACCCAATTAAGGATGTCCACATGTCTCATGAAGGTATCTGTATTTGAGTTATGAATGGTAAAACATTTTTGAGAAAGATGGATGACAAACAATAGGGATAAGACATTGAAGTGTGTGTGGGGGGGGTGGGGGGGTAGGGGGGTCACCTCCTGCGCACATGATTCCTGGCTACGCCCCTGATCGGCGTCAGTCATATCAGAGATGTGAGAGGGGAAGGGAGCACAAAGAGGGAAGGGGAGAAGGGAGAAGACAGGGAAGGAGGAGGTCTGCGTTAACTCCGCCTCCGGTCTCGGATCCTCTCGCATTCCTTATTCACAGCCTCTCACGTTGAGGATAGAGAGAGAAAGGGGAGAAACGAGAAGAAGGGCACACGAAGAAGAAGGAGAAGAAGAAAAAAGAAGAAGGGGAGCAGCAGAACGACCATGGCAATATCCAAAACGTCTCAGCTCGAGATAGTGTCCGATCACAGCGCACCTCTACCACCGTCGACCACGGCACGGAGCATGCAGTCGCACAATAGACAGAGTCCAGATGAATGAGGGGCGACACCTGGGCCGTGGACAAAATGAGGGTCATCTTCATCCAAAACGCCGGTTTCGTCGCAGCTTTCTCGCCTTTTAGATGTGAGTCGGTGATGTTGGCAGCGTTTAGGATGACAGATAATGTGAACGAGCCAGAATTAACCACCGCTAGATCATGCCAGTCAACTGAAGAGTGAGGAGATCAGACCAATTTATTTAGGCATTTTTCTTTTATTGGACTAGCGCTTGCACACATATTATAGCCAGTGTATCATTTTTAAATCGAAAGCGTGCTCAGCTTCCGACATGCAGCCTGCTGTCGAAATCTGAACACATATTTTTTATTACAATATTGGCACTAGAATTAATTGTTATCCAGTGATACGATACAGGACTATGTATCAGGTTATTATAGACCGATGATGTCCTCTTAGACTTTTTGTGCTTAATCTGTTAGTAGATTGATTATATATCGATAATAACATGAATAGGTAGGAGGAGAAATCTCTGTTCGCTTTGATCAAAGCCAACTGATCAATCAAGACAATCTGGAAATGTTAGTTTCCACATGTTATAATATGACTAGCAAGCTACGCGTTATTCCTTGTAATTTATTTATTTATTATTACTATTATTAGGCCTATAAGTATTATATTATCAATTTGTTTTAAGTAGGTAGTTTGAAATATTTAACAGTGGGAAGGTTGTTGAAACACTTCCCTAGTGAGATGGAAACCCCTTATTTATCGCCCCACCGCGGGGCAACCTGTCCCGAGGCCAAGAAAGGCCAAACCTCAGCGGGCGAACCGGCGGGGGGTGACCTCTCACGTCCACCTCCGTCTCCACCACTACCTGCCGGCAGCTCCGCCGAAGAGTTCCTGGCAAGCAGTGATGGACGAAGAAACTCGGGCGTGAAGAAACACCACCACAAGCATAACCTGAAACACCGCTACGAGCTGCTGGAGACGCTGGGAAGAGGCACCTATGGCAAAGTCAAGAAGGCCATTGAGCGGCACTCCGGCAGAGAGGTGAGCCACTTCTCTTTAAACGACTGTGAACATATGTCATGATGCTTTGATGGTTTCTAATAGGCTTTATGCATACTTTTGTAACGTCCCGTAGTAGCCACCGCACACAACAGAGGCGTGTGCACCTCCTTCCCCTGCTGGGAATTCCCCCCATGCTCAAAAAGCCCCATGGGGCCGGGGAGTTGTGGCTGCGCACGCCTTGTCCTAAGCAGGGGCACACGACCGGATGCTGGAGAGCAAATCCGGCTACTGACTGACTGATTTGACTCCAGTGACCCCAGTGAGCATCATGAAAACCAGTTAACATACTGCTAAGGGCCCACTCACATGTTGTGTTCACTGTTTCTTGAGTGTTGTAGATCTGGAGTTTGTCCTTTCGGTTTTGTTTGTGTTTGACAGAGAGGGTGTGAGTGTGGTCATGGGTCAGCCCAGCACTTTCTCTTTCTTTATGAAAAACAAGTTACTGGCATACTCTGCCACAGTGATCCCACCATCTGTTGATATGTCCTTAGTGTTCTGCACATCTTTCCAAAATGTTTCCACGTGTGGCAAAATTTGACCCCTGTGTCCATCCTGGCAGGACATGAGGATCTTTCCATCAGTGGAGGATGCCGGGGGGGGGGGGATTGGGGCTTGGCTTAGTATAGGTCAACAATGTCCCCTAGTGGTTTCATAGCTCCTGGCAAATCCATGCTTGGTAGCGGGACCATAAACCCTCCGGTGGTGTTTACTCTCTCTTGGCCTGTCCCACTGGGCACCTTGTCCTTTCTTTATTATGTTTCTCTATTCATTATTGCCATGGCAGCAACTCTAATGTGAAGTATTTTACTTTCACTATCACTGTAAAATTGCACAATGTATGCATGCTGGACAGGTCAAAGTGTTTTATTTTGACATGAGTGAGAGTGAGATACTGTTTCCCTCAGATAACTCCAGCCGGCTCAAATAGTTGGCTGTAGATGATTCATTGGATACTTTTTTCTGAAGGAGTTTGATACAAGGTCTACATTTGCTTACATTTGTAATGTTTTTAAAACCATGCAATAAAGCATACCTTGTTAGACTGATGTTTAAAAGTAATCTCTTAGCCAAACACCCAAAATATAGAGACACACAAATACTGCTTTGTAGGTCAGCACTCAGTAGCCTAATGCCTTCCATTCTCCTGTTATCTGCAGTACTCCTCCGTGCATAGTGCTCAGACCTAAAATAAAAGCAGTAAAGTATAGGACTTCCTCAGATCACTATGTTTCATGTGGGAGTTTGTTAGGGGAGTCCTCTGCACACGGAGTACCAGCAGAGCATGACTGCCGGCCACCTCACGGGCCACGTGTGTCTGGCACTGCATTGCTAGAGTTTGCTTGACCCCTGACCCAGAGGAAGTCCCTTGTGTCCATATGGCAGATATAGCGGTGCGGTGAGGCTGTTATGCAATCATCGCGACTCCCCGATTACAGGTTTGTTCCACGAACCAAATGAGAAGAGCAGAAATACAGCTCGGTGAGGACGCAGGCTGAGGAAGTTTTGTGTGTGCCTGTGTTTGCACATGTGTGGAATAAACTCAAGGCACTTGAGGAAGATTGATTAGATGTACACACACATTCAGTGTGTCAACGAAAGTGGAACTGAGTGACTGTCTGCCTTAATCTGCTAAGCCGTATGTTATACTGCTTGGCAGCCTTGTGGAAACCCAACATTATATGAAGTGCAATTGATCATAGAGATCATAGTGGGGATATGTGACACATGCACAGACCCATGTGTTTGTTCTTGCCTCCAGAAGATGTGTTTCATGTTTGTACACTTGTGAGAGAGATACAAAGAGACAGTGTGTGTCTTAATGTATTATTTGCTATCTAGATGACTATAGTGAAAAGGTTGTGGTGACAGCCAGGCCTAAAATGGGCAGTGACACATGAAAGGCCATCCCCAGCAGGAAATGAGATTGGAGGGGAAGGTTAATATCCTGTGTGGGGGATCCATCACAGACAGAAGGGGGTGGACAGTTAGCATAGAGACACAGGGAAGCCCACCACTATAACAAGAGAGGGACGGCCTCAGTTAAAGGGGCTGCACAGTCATATTAATATGAGCTTAAAGCACCAGATTACATCATTCCTCAACAATGGATTCACTGGAGAGGTGCGCGAGAGGCGAAAACACTGACGTTCCTCTGCTATATGTGGTGCCATTGATGAGGTATTATGATTCCTGGCTGTGTTTAAGAATATAGTTCTCTGGAAAACTTCTCATCATCCCTTACCCCCCCCCCCCCCACACACACACACACCATCTAACTCTGACTCAAGCACACAGTCAACACAACAGATGATCATGATCTTTAGAAAACGCAGGGACGGGTGAGCTTGTGATGAATACTTCATCTATTTTAATGGCCTGAGAAAGTGCAGGAAGATGTCAGGCTCCACTGAAGCGAAACGTGGACTTTCACTTCAAACAAGCCCTGTTGCGAACAAGAGGGTGGGGGATGTGGACGGGTGGGGTGGGTGTGGGGGCAGGCAGACAAGGCTGGCCCCATACCTGGCAGGGGCCAGCGCGGGCAGTAGTGCGGCGCCTGTTTACTGTGAGTGACAGTAATAGGGATCCACTTAAGGACAAGCGTAGCTGTGTCAGCCGGCCCGGCCAGCTGGCAAGTGGCTGATCTGCAGTCCTGTTTAATGATCCACATCGGGGTCGGGGCAAGGGAACATGAGGAGATACACAAGAGATACCTGGCTGTGTCTCAAGCCCAATGTGGGAGAGCTGGCTCAGTCAATGAGCTAGCATACAGTGTGGAATTAGGTTTGTGGCTGTTAAAGATTGATTACTATCCTTTTAGGAGCAAAGATCATTTTGGTTTTAGGCAGCAGTCACACAGATGTATTTGACTTGCCTTTGCATGTAACTTTTCTTCATCATCTCTCTATTGTAGCTTAAATTGAAAATTAATGAACTCCTGCATTAAACGCAGGACAACTCACATTCTGCTTCAGTGATAAAAACCAAAGTCAAAAAGGTTACTCACATTTTGGGGATCGGTCATAAGATTAATGATTCTGATGAGGTAAAGGAAAACAACAGTGTTAAGACAAACAACTTTTACCAATTAGGAACACAGCATGCGGACCCCCTGGACCCCCGTTTGTTTATTATGGTATCATTTCTTTAAATTCTATGTAATCAAGGCTTGCTCTGGAAGGGAACTATTCCGGTTTGGGGTTATTTTTATTGATGTACACGGTAATTAGCTTGGCACTCGCTACTGCCTGTGGTTTCTGCTGCATGGAATAAAGCTGGGCTCCTCAGAAAACACAGCTTAGCTAGGAGAGGACAAAAGTTTAAACTAACAGAATTTAGAGCGAACAGACTCTATACAGGCCGGATCAAAGCAAACCCAGGACTCAATCCAGAATGTTTAGGCTACAATTATAGTGACATGTGCTAGACTGTGTACTCTCCATGGGTTTATTTGGAGAAGGCCGCTAACCTCTCATTTAAGGAGTGTATAGGCTAGAGGTTTGAATGCATCCAGTTGCGGTTGACTCTTACCCCGGTGGCATTGCCATGACAGTGAAAAATTGTCAAATCAAGTGTATTTGTTGAATCTCCTGCAGCAGACCCGTTTCAAGGCAACTAGACTGAATCGCCTCCGCAACCCCTGCTCATTCTCATGATCTGATTTCGCCAGGAAACTCCCAGCAGGCCACATTTTCGGGCTATTTCAAAAGTAGGCCATTAACTGCTCTTAATCAGAATGACTAAAAATAAGAGAGCAGTCAGTGATTTAGTTTCCTCTCAAGGACTTTTTGACAGTGGAGGAAACACAGCTGTGTACGTTAATACTGACAACTGATTTATGGAGGAGCATTCTGAGGTCAGAGGCCTCCCCTCCTTCCTCCAGAAATCATGAACATTTAACACCTTGCTCACCTCTTTTTCATGATACTTATGGTCCCCACTAGCTCAGTGGATTGCAGTGTTGGCCTATCATTCAGTCAATCCACTACTTTGGTGTAAACTGAAATATCTCTTCAAATATCTATTTGAATGGATTGTCATGAAATCCTGTATAGTCATCCATGTGGATCCAGAAGAAGAGGCCTACTTCCTCTTGCACTTTTCTGGTTCTGAATGAAATGTGGAAGGATTGCCATGAAATGTTATGGTAAACATAATACCTGCTGAACATGCTGACATTAGCATTTAGCACAAAGCACCTGTGTGCTCGCGTGGCTGCAGAATCATAGTCTTGTTTTGTAACAATAGCTGCACCCAGGTAGACAGTTGCTATGGAAACCCCCTCATGTGAATTTGTCTATCTGATCTCTCGTTGAGAGAAAGGTGGGCTCAGATCACAGGTCCAGCCCAAACACTGACTAATGCCTGGTTAAATGTAGGCTCTGGCCCTAAAAGAGTACAAAACAAGCCTCCATTATGGCACCATGTGTCTCAGTTGTTTTTTTCTCTCCCTCATTTTGCTTCATGCAGAAAGGAGGAGGCTGAGTAAATTACACATTGTGAGACTAAGATGATACCTCTACTTGCTTGACTCATTGGGCTGTCATGTCAGCGAGGCCTGGCGATGAGGTCAAAGGTTTCTATACAGGCTCTATAGGACCCCTGAGAGGTGGGAGGTAAATGAGGTTGAACGAAGTACACAGAGTTTATTAGAGAAAGAGATGAAGCAATAGACACAGACACAGACAGACATCACAAGGCATCCCTTATGTACTCTGCAAGAGACATGTACATTTTAAAGTTCACTGATAAGATAATGTATGTGACATATGTTGTCCTCTAGTATCATTTTACAGTTTTTCTGTGGTCATTTAACTTCACAAATGAAATTGATATATGTATGTGACCAGTTTAAGTGAAAACAAGGACTTTGTGTTTCCTTGTTAAGTGAAAACAAGGACTTTGTGTTTTAAGCAAGTATCTCTTACTTTGAAATCTGCATTTTATTTCGCTCTAAGTCATCTGATCATGTGTCTTCTTGTGTTTCCAGGTGGCTATCAAGTCCATTCGGAAGGAGAAGATCAAGGATGAACAGGACATGGTTCACATCCGCCGAGAGATTGAGATCATGTCATCCCTCCGCCACCCGCACATCATCTCTATATATGAAGGTGAGGGTCTGCTGCATGTCTGTCATTACACGCACATTCATGACAAATCGTACACATTTGTTTGACTGGAACCCTCAAAAACACACATGTCCAAAACTCACCCCTCCCTCAGCTCATTCAAGCACTCGTGGCTGAGCTTCAGGATTGTCATGTTATGACATGCAGATGTCATAATAAGACCTGGACTACAGCTCTGGGATGTTATTCATCTTCTCTGCTCCGTCTGGCCGCCTGGGCCAGTAAAAGTCTGGATGGCTTTGAATACACGTGTGTGTGAGTGTGTGAGTGTGTGTGTGTGCGCGCACGTGTGTGCGTGTGTGCACATGTAGGTTTGTGTGTATAAGAGGGGTGGTATTCTAAGGGATTGCCTCTCCCACATCTAAGAGGTCTCATCCCTTGTCTTCTCTGGTCTTGATCTCAGGGCCAGACATCTGCTGATACTTAGAGACAACTGCAGCTGGAAACCAGACTTTTTGTGTGTGTGTGTGTGTGTGTGTGTGTGCGTGTGTATGTGCCTGTGAGCGTGTGTGTGTGTGTGTGTGTGTGTGTGTGTGTGTGTGTATATAGCAAGGGAGACACTGGATTGACCCCAGTCACCCAGGCTTGCACCCTGTCTGACTCCGGTCCAGTGCTATGCAGAAGGAGGAAAGGCCTTAAGCCCTCCCTGGAGCCACGTCAACATATATCTACCCCAGGAAGCAACTCTCTAAATATCAAAGCCTTCAAGTCAGGCTTTAACAGCACATACTTACTCCTTTTTTGATATGAGCCCTTTCGAATGACCTTAACCTTTCTGGAAGAAAACATAGAGTGGAAAGGCTGAACAATTCCCACCGAACTTTTTCAACATATCGCTTGCAATTAATCATGTCTCATAACGTAGTCTGGACCTATGTGCAGGTAATTAAAGTCACAAGGCGCTGCAGTGTGAGTCGGTTTCATATGATTTGTGACTCGTGACTATTTTTATGCCTGTGTCAACAAAGCAACAGTTTCAATGCCCTTTTCAGGATAGCTACCCTAGCACAATGGCAACCGGTTGTGTGCCACTGCCCAAACTGGCTTACCCACTGTCCTTTGTTCAGTTTCAAAGTCCCCAGGTCGTTATCAGCAATGTGTATATGTGACAAACATCGCTATTTGTCATGGGAACGCGCCAGGAGTCAGCTGGAGGGCTCAAGTGCAGCTTGGTTTTATGTGTTTTGTAGGAGAATGATTAAAAGTACACCAGCTTTATGAACTCCGAGGAGCCTGTACAGTGTTCCTGTGTGTGCTGCCGTCCTTTATAAGCAGCGTACTCCACCGGCATACTCAACCAGACTCATTGCTCTCACTCTTTAGTGTTTCTCCTCAAACCCAGTGTTTACTGTTGTGGCCTGGCCTCCACCCAGCCTTGCTTTAGAGATATATAGGAGGCCCAGAGATTTGTGTATCCGGCAACACCCTCTTCAACAGCCCCTGCCTACTGCCTTGTGTGAAGCAAAGCTGAACCAGATGTGTGTGTGAGGATTGATTCTTACCACTCCCTCACATTCTGCATCCATCAGCATGCTGTGCGGAGCATTTAAAAGCAGATTTTGGTCTTCGCTCCGCAGGCATAACTATGTACTCTAGTGCCCCCCTTTTAAAACAAAGAGTCAACCTCGAAGAATGCTGTAAATGCACAAATTCATAAATGTTACTGGCATTTCCATGTTTGTAGAGACAGATGGATTAGTAAATCTAAGCCTGATGAGTCAGAGAAAAGTTAAAGGAATAATTAAGAGTTAGAATTAGATGAGAAGATGTCTTCATAGTAAATATGACACGAGCAGCTGGTTAGCTTAGCTGAACTATGTGACTTTCTGGAATCGGACATATGACGCTCTATAAAACCAGAAGTTGTATCGTTTTTAATCTGGGTTTTTTTCATCTAATTTCATGGCAAGAAACCAAATAAGTGTTTCCCTAAAATGTTGTATTATTCCTTTAGGAGTGAAAAGGGAACTGAGGAGGACATATAAAGTTAGAGCAGACATAAAACCAACCACCCTGCTGTGAATAAAGAGCCACAACTTTTATTGTACTCATTATACTGCATTCTCTAAGGGTGACACACACCTAGATAGTAAGTTAATGTCTGAGGATCTGTTGCAATGGTAGTTAAGTCCAGTTCAGGGCTAAAAAACTATTAATAAAGCATTAAAATACATCAAACCTCAAAACTATGCACTTATGAATGTTTGCCTTTTTATTGTCTGCATCAGTACTAGTCCACTAATCTTCTGTATTACACTTTGTAATTATACTCTGCTTCTTGCCCCTAAGAAAGCTTTTAACAGCAGCCTATCATCAGTGCAGGCAATAGGACAATAGGTGCTAATTAGTCAGATGTGAAGGTCTGACCTACAAACAAAGCCCAGTGAGTGACAGCGAGGCTGTAGCAGTGGCTGGCGTACCAAACGGGCTGTAACAAACCCAAGTTATGTAAGCCAGGTAATTACTTCAACACCAGGGGTCAAAGGTAAATGGGAGTGCAAGCTGAGAATCGGCTCTCCAAGCACAACCCCACCACGGATCACTGCGAATGTCACCCCAGGTCACCACTCCGTCCACCAATCAGAGGGCTGGATCCACTCTGCCCCCCCGGGTTTCTGGCTTATGTCCCGTCTGTTACTTCCCGAGCGGCCAGACAGTCACAATAAGGGAGCATTACCATCACTCAGCAACTGTGTGTTTTTGTAGAGGATTATATCTTTAAAAGGACCCTGGTAAGGGAGAGAGGGGAGGGTGAGGAAAGTAGTGTGACAAACTATGAAGGTGCTCACTCAAGGGTGCAGAAAGCAGAGGCCCTCACCCCGGTGACCCTGCTGTGTGGGAAAATCAACCCACACAATACGGAGCAACATGGCTGACTCTGTTGTTGTCATCTCCTCAGTATTCCCTTGGTCTTTTTCTCCCTCATTTTCTCTTTCTCTCTCTGCCTAACCATTTTCATTCCCTACATGCCAAGGCGCTGGGAGAGAAGTAAGTTGCCAAGCTGAAATTATACACCAGGAGGCTAAATACTGACACAGAATGATACGTTTGGTGAGCTGCAGTTGGATAGAAATGCATTACAGTAATACAACTGTAATAACATTGCTTTACCCCCGGTCACCAGATGTGTAGCAAGTCGCCGTTTTCATTCAAGTGATACTGTTATACACAAAAATATATCTTCACCATTCTACTGTTGCTTCTGAAAGCCAGATTGAAGTTAAATTATCTGGAATTGTTGTCCTTCCTTATTAATTCATTTGTTTTGGTCATGTAATGTCATGAATTTCCCCTAGGGGATAAATAAAGTATCTATCTATCTATCTAAGATCAATGCCTGTCAGGTGTATAAGCTAGCTTAGATGCTAGCTAGCTTGTCGCTACTTTGACAAGATGGAGAGCAAACAGTGGTAGTTGGTTTCCATTTTCAGTCACACACAGAAACATGTGAGAGTTTTAGTGATAATCTTGAAATAAAAAGTTGTTCTTAGCTCATTACTAATGAGTAATGTGTTATTTTTTCTGAGTGATAATGAGCCCAATCCTACTGCAAAGAGGGGGAGTTCCACCTTGATGCCGCAATAAAGTGTTGTTGTAATTTATGTGATAGTTTCCCCATCAGATGGATGCTCACACACGGTGGTTAGGAATGTGGGAGTGTGTTGTGAAATATGGTGACATGATGCAAAGTCAAAATGGGATGTGTCCAGGGCATTGCTTGACGCTATGGTGGAACTCTTCTTGTCCTGGTTCATGTTTTTTTTTTCTTCTTTTCTGTTTTCACTGCTCTCCACTCGCTCTGGTCTCGGAGGAGTGGGCTTGATTGAGTTAACAGCCCCTCCCGGCAATGTTGTGAGGGAGCCAGACACATGAGGTGGGGTTTGGGTGATGTAACCCTGGGAGAAGTGTAGAGATGTAATGTGCTTCTCTGGAATTTGGATTCCTTCTCCAAAACTGAAGGGGGGGGGGGCTTTACTCTGCATTTTACATAACAATGTCCATTTGTGATTTTAACATGATGAAATGAACCTGGATTGACTTTAGAAGTTGTCCTCCCTCCTCTCCTCTTGTTAATATAGATGTATTTTCCTGCAAGCAGATATTAACAGACTCCAATTGTTTTCTTATCATTTCTCAGTGTTTGAGAACAAGGACAAGATTGTGATCGTGATGGAGTACGCCAGCAAGGGCGAGCTGTATGACTACATCAGCGAGCGCCGGCGCCTTAGCGAGCGAGAGACGCGACACTTCTTCAGACAGATAGTCTCCGCCGTGCACCACTGCCACAAGGTGAGAAAAGCCATGCCATACCATACAGAGAGGAAAAACACGCACACTCATTTTCTGGTCACCTTAGATCTCTCTTTGCTCCTCTCACGCACATCCAGACTTTGTTTTCCAGGCTTATTGTAACATTAACCATGCACCTCCACAGTCAGCCATATAGCCAGTTAATCTGCAGGCCCTACACAGTATGCTTTTCTTGGTGTGCTGGTGTTGAGGAGACATCTGTTTCTGAGTGAAGATGGAACACAGGCCAGCTTAATTCAGGCTAACGCTCTCATGTGCACTATAGTGCACTATACAAGCCTTAATTCTGGCCTCATCTGTTGGCACACAAATTGATGTCCCAAGATACCCCCAAAGCTTTTCCCTAGAGATTTATCTCCAGCCACACCCATGTCAACCCCTGTTCCACACCTCACTAACTCCCATCAAAACCCACAAGGTCCCGGGGCTTGTTTGGATGGGCTCCCCCCTTGTCATACTCTTCCCAGCTGGAAGATAGGGATGATGTCATTCTCCTCAGATAGGAGAGTCCCAGACAGCCATGAGTGATGAATCATCACTACCATGCACAACCTCCCGCCGGGTGGGGTGGTGTGAGTCACTGACACAACAAGCAAGCAACCATTTCTTCATTGTATCCACCAATCAGGGTCATGTGAACACGAGCTCCCTGCCAGGCAATAACCAATAGGAGATGCCACGCAGAGCGCAACCCTGGGTGGGGGGTGAGTGATGGGTGAAGTCACTCCTCCACATCTGAGCTGGGGTTCTGTCTGTCTGCATACCACATGTTAATTCCTAGGTTGTTTTTTTTTTCAAACCCAGGCATTAACAGCATAGTTTTCTTTTTAATCCAAAGATGTTGTGAGAACATCATTCATACACGGTGGTAATTACAGGCTCATGTTTATATGACACATGTGAGTCGATTTAAAAAAGAAAATCACAGCAGATGTCAGCATAGAGAGACCAGAAGGGACAAGACCAATTAAAGAGTACTAGACCAACAGGCTGCCTTGATTTCCCCTGAGAGCCTCAAGCTAGCATTGTCAGAGTAAATCATCTGTTAATACAAAGGACTGTTTATTACTTGGATCCATCTCGCATGAATAATACATTGATAGATAGATCAGTCATGACTCAATTTTTTTCTCTGTCTTTCAGAATGGAGTGGTGCACAGGGATCTGAAACTGGAAAATGTGCTACTGGATGAAAACTGTAATATTAAGGTAAGTTTGCTCCTTGATCTGTGATGCGTTACCCGTCCGACTGTAATACCTTACCTCAAATGAACTTTGTACGAGAGATTAACAATCACGTGGCTAGTGTAAAATTCACACGTACCCCTGTTTCCACAGATTGCTGACTTCGGGCTGTCAAACCTCTACCACAAGGACAAGCTGCTGCAAACCTTCTGTGGCAGTCCGCTCTACGCTTCACCAGAAATCGTCAATGGGAGACCGTACCGTGGCCCAGAGGTGAGGACCCGTGAACCAAACAATGACAATGACTAAAACCCCAGCTGTTTGTGTGAACTTAATTTCCAGGAAAGGATTTTCCTTTTTCTATATCAGTCATCATCAGTATTGTCCTCTCTGGTTGTTAAATTTGGTATAACCCCTCCTTATTTAGCTTTTATCATTGTTATCTCTTGATTATCATCTTCGCATAAGGCCGTACACAAAGTGGTGAGGAGGCTTTATTTTCTGCTTCTTTGATGGGATTACTATTAGTTTCCAGTCAAAGGGAGGTCTCTCTTGAAACTCCACAGTAGGTCAGCTCTGATACTGTCTGCATCCCTCCCCAGTCCTCCCCTTCCTGCAGTATCTGGGTCCTTTGAAGTGAGGAACTGGAGGATAGTTTCTGCTCACTTTCTTTTCAGCTTAATGGGATAGGAATGAGCTCCACAGCCTCAAAAAGCCGCTCATGGTCAAAGTCAAATAGTTTTGGTGAAGGAGAGAGTGAAAATGTCTCCCTAAAGCCACTTATCTGGCAATTCCAGAGGCACTCTGAAGGGCGTTGTCTCTAAAACTGCATCAGTTCCATAAAACAAAGCAGCAGAGGGGGAAAAAAAAGTTGCATTTTTAGATATTCAAGTCCAACCGTTCAATTTAGTGTAATTCACTATAATTTACTTGAGAGTGCTAAAAACTACAGCAGTCCGATTGCAATCGAAATTACAGAACCCCAGATGGGGTGAGGCCACAAATTACAGCAAACACAGGCAACAAAAATAGAACACAACAATAGTGCGTGCCCTGTCTCGCCCTCGGGAATGGACCAATGGCAACAGGAGAGTGAAACATTCTTGATGTGGGTTCCAGAGCTGTAGAGGAAGTACACCAGTTCCTAAACTGGTTCTATCGGATTTCCTCTTCCTGGACTTTGTCTCAAAGCTTCAGCTACAACCATCAGAAGCTCATTCCTCAGGACATCTCATCCTCCCCTATCCACAGTCAACACAGACACACACACACATTACATTTCCCTCTCTGTCACACTTGCATATGCACACACACACACACACACACACACACACACACACACACACACACACACACACACACACACACAGGTCATCTGGAGATCACTGAGTGGCAGCGTGTCTCCAGTAAGTCTTCAGGGGCTCAGGATATCACGACTCTCTGCTGGACTCATTACACTCTTCCACTCCCAACACTCTCCCCTGTGGCTCTGCACCTCCTCATGCCCCAGACACAAAGTGTTATGTAACGGCTTACTTAGAAAGCCACATCAGGGGTTATCTTTGTGGAAACAGGCCATTTCCCTTCAGACTACTGGTGTTTGTCATTTGTCTCTTTAACAGAGATGTTGTGTGATGTTAGTGTGATGTTAGTGTGAAAAAGTGATTGGAGTGCTTATTAATGTCAAAGTAAACTCAAGGATATTACTCCTTATAATGCAGTCTATCACAAATCAAAACAGGGCCTGGAATGCTGAATTTTCATTTTTTAACTCCAGATCTAATATACCTGACCTTTTGTATTGTTTGCCGCATGTGTATACACATCTCATGAAGTGGCAGGTGTGTGTTCTGCATATGACCGAATGAACTGGCTTATGACCGGGTTTTCATTTTCACCAGGTGGACAGCTGGGCTCTGGGGGTGCTGTTGTATACCCTGGTCTATGGGACCATGCCATTCGATGGGGGAGACCACAAGAACCTCATTCGCCAAATTAGCAACGGCGAGTACAAGGAGCCCACTCAGTCCTCAGGTACTGCAGGAACCTTTGCCTCTGTGTTTTTTGTTTTGATAGGAAGACACACCCGCCCTTTATAAAACAATATCATAAACTATACTCTGCAAATCGACTTCAGCTGGACTGTAGATGAGGTCAGCGAGGAACCATTGACCCCTGAATTTCTGTCTATAAATTGGATAAAGATCTTTTCATGTAAATTCCAGAAAATACTTGAGATGTTGGTCCATAAACTGTTGAATGGAATATGGATCAGGCTGCACTGAATGTACACACATACTAGAATCTGCACAATCCATTACGTATGATGCTCAATGCCATTTATGTCCAGACAGTAAAAAGAAACTCAGTAACACCTCAGCTACAAATCTGTCTTTGTGCTCCCTTTTTTTAACCATATTCATTCATTATTGATGAATCATTGTTTAAGTGGTTAGACACCAGGTCACTAAGAACCAAACTGTAAAAAGTGGAATTTAAAGATAACCTTTTAAAGTTAATTTTTCCTGAAGAACAGAGCGACTGGAAAATGATTTTGTTTTTCAAGCCATTGTCAGTTCTGAATGACATGTCACTGCCATTTATTGTGTTATATAATCAAGGACGCATTATGTTTTGGTTTGAACTGATAAACGTATGTAAAACCAACATCAGCCACAGCCACCCCAGTCATCTTTGAATTTAGACAGTACTCAGGTTGTCCTTACAGTGTCACACTCACACTCCACCTCTCCATTCAGTACTGTGTAATTTCATACAGTATACTTTTATCAAATCGCATTTTTATGTCGAGTAGTGTGTAGTATGAGACATGTTACAAATAGTTTTTTGTTTTCCTGCCAGATGCCCGTGGACTGATCCGCTGGATGCTGATGGTGAACCCTGAGCGCCGGGCTACAGTGGAGGACATAGCCAATCACTGGTGGGTAAACTGGGGCTGGAAGAACAGTGTGTGTGACTGCGAGACCCAACGAGACCACGGAGGCTCGCCCATGCTGGCCCGCTTCATCGACTGGCAGAACCGCACTGAGCCACGTGGTTCTGGAGCCAAAGCTGCTGCCATGCCCCAGCTGCTGCGCCAGAGGCCCAAAAAGTCCAAGAAGGAAAATGTGGAGGCAGAACAGACCCACTGTGGAGCAGAGGACAAGCCAGGTCTGAAGAGACCCAAGGGGATCCTGAAGACCAGGGTCACGGGGGAGCAGCAGTCTGCCAGTCTGGAGGAAGTGGAGTTGGGCCAGGCAGCGCTGCCGCAACAAGCCGAAGGGGGAGAGGAGGCCTCAAGTCCAGATCGAGAGGAAGAGGAGCCGGCTCTGGGAGGAGGCTCGCCAGCTAAGATGGTGCCCTCTCTGCCAAAGAAAGGCATCTTGAAGAACAACCAACAGCGGGAATCAGGGTACTACTCCTCCCCGGAGCGCAGCGAGTCCACCGAGCTTTTAGGGGGTGCCAGTATGTCTCTACTAGCCACCTCCCCGCCCAAGAGAGTGATGGGGAGAAAAGGCATCTTGAAGCGAAACGGCAAGTACTCCACCTACAGCGGGCCTCCCTCAGCGGCGGCAGTGGCCGGAGCTCTTGGTGAGGCTCCTCCATCGACCGACTCTGGTCTGTCCCGCAGTCAGAGTCGGCCCTCCAGTATAGTAGGGGAGGACAGCTCCAACCTGTCCCTGTCGCCCAGCTCCCTCAGCGGGGCCGAGTGGCATCCCTCCACCCCCCACCTCCGCCCAAACATCAGGGCGTGTGTCTCGGCTGAAAACCTGCTACAGCTCGCCAACTTCAAGGGCTTCCAGGCAGCCCCGCCGCTCCAGGGACCCAAGTTCAGCCGCGGCTCCAAAACGAAAGGCTCCCCGGGGGACAATGGCAGCTTCTCCTTGCTGGGGGACCTGGAGGACATGACTCAGGTGTACCAGCAAGCCCTGGACATCAGCAGCAACCTCACCTAACACATGGGTAGCAGAGAGAGAAGAAGCAGAGGGAATGAAACCTGACTGTGTGTGTGTGTTTGTGTGCGTGTGTGTGTGTGCACAGATGTATATGGGTGGCATTAACGACCAGTGTGTTACTGGGATACACCTTTTTGGGAGTTGCGGCTTTTCAAATGGGACTGAAGTCTTGATGGAAAATATATATATCTACGTGCACACACACACGCACGCATGCGCACACACACACAAATGTACACACTTAGGTGCACTTCTCCGGCCAGAGGAAATTCAGTTAAGGTTTTGTGAACAGGAGAGAGAAGGAGCTGGCACGAGAGAATGCCACCCACTCTGCTTTCTTGGCCCGCCCATAGACTTTGCTGTGTTCAACATGTTTACATATTCAGCAAGAAGGCAAGTTAGAATCACAAACGCAGCAACCAGAGACTGGTTGGCTCTCCTTGTACTCCACCCATTTTGAGTTTGAGTTTACAAAAGCACCTTAAAACTCACACAGAGCACATGCTTTTGTGATCTTTACTTCCTTTTAGAAAAGAAACAAACCAGGGTCTTGTTCCAAAAATAACTGACATTGCTGATTATTTATTAATATTTTTTTTGTAGCTTTTAGTTTTAATTGCAAAACTGGTGGGTGCTGGCTGTTACTGGAAGAGTCCAAAGCTCCCTGTCTCCAACTCTTTGTGTGGAACTGACATATATAATTATGTTGCTCAGTTATGAGAAACATATATATACTCAGCATATATAACTACGTCTGCACATGTAAAACATGCAGGCAATTATACCTTCATAAAAGCGTATGTCCTATATATGTGTATGATACTAGGGAATATGTAGGAAGTGCCTTTTTTGATTCATAATAAAAAATTATGTATGTCATTTCCTTAAAGTGGAGGGAAAAGCCAGGCCAACCTGTCACCAGTTGTGCTTTTTTTTTTAATGTTGTTTGTGAATGTGGAGAGACCCAGGGCCTCCAGCACACAGCTGTCTAGCCTTACTTGTTTTGGGGTTCAAAGGTCAATCTGAGACAGTTGAGATCAAACAGTCTCGTCTCCCTCCTCCCCACCCCGTTCTTTCCACAAGTAGAATCACACACAGATATGCCAACATCTACAGGCAGCCTCGCAAAAAAAATCTCCTCTCTGTTCTTTTGTCAGTGTTTAAGCCCAGAGTTTGGTTTGTCAGCAGTTTAGGTGGCTTGGTTGAGCACAGATTTGCTGGCAGCACCAGAGGTCTGGAGGGACTCACCTAGTGGGACATTTAGTGAAGGGAGATGGCGCAGACACCACCTCACAGTCCTGGAATGTGCCTGGCTCTTTTAGCCTTGTTGTTTCACATTTACGGGGCTATCTGATCAAATAGGCTCTTTCTTTTTTTTTAACCAAAGACAAGTAAGGTGTTTTCCATTGTCAGACCGGTTAATATTTTACCCAAAGCTCTTCAAAAGAGCTAAGTAAGGTGGTTTGTTTTAGCCTGCTGATGACACAGCAAATTCCTCAGACAGCGGCCGGAGACGTGTTGGTGCTAGAGATCTCTATCAACCCCAGCCCGACTCAGCACAGGTGGGATCTGCGGTCCGTGCTGAGCCCTCCAGCTGTGTATACTACTCCATTATTTCAACCAAGCACAATTAGCCAGCTATTGTTTTCATTTGTGAGTGAGAGAGAGAGAGAGAGAGAGAGACAGACAGAGAGAGAGAGAGATAGAGGCAGCGCGTAGAGATTTATAGCTAGAGGGAAAAGAAGAGTGTGAAAGAGTGATGCACGGAGCGGTGCTGAGATTTAGAGAGGACTTCCCTGCAAAACACAGGAAAGGTCGAGGAGTTAGATTTATTTTTTTGGAAGGTATTGTAATGTAGAGTAGTGAAAGTAAAGAAAGTGAGTAGAACGAGTAGATGGAACGTTTTTGTTTTATACCAAAGATGTGGTGAAGCTTTTGACATGATTCAGGGGAATGGATAGGTCAGGGTCTAATGAGAGCCCTTCAGATTTTTCTTTGACGTGGGAATCCCCAATGGTGAATGAAATCATCCCCACATTGGCTTTAACTCACGTCTGTTTTATTTTTTTTTCTCCATGCGGGTTTTTATTTGAGATGCTGGAGGCTGTTGATACAGCTTGTCTTGAGGGTCAGTGTGTGACTTGTGTGTTCTTGTGTATGGCCTTAGAAAGTGTGTTACACTCTTCAACAGCAGCAAAAAATGTGGGGAAACGGTGACTGACATCATCCAAAATATCAAATGATGTGGATGGAAAACCATGCAGTAGATGAACCCCAAGGAAAAAGATCACATGTTGAATGTTTTCAGTGGTCCGCTCGTGTGAAGGAAAGGTCCTGGGTATTGATTCAAATGAAAGACCCGCTGCGTATTATATTGCATTTTACTGCCTTTTTGTATTGCATTTTATTGTCAACTGGATTTACAGTGAGAAAATTATACTATGTTAGTATTTTGTTTTATTATGCTTCTGTTTTTGATTTTCCAAAATATAAGAAACTTTATATTGCTTTATGTTATGGCAGAAGATACTTCCTTCCTCGAAGTATTAAATTTTCTCTCCAAGAACAGGCAAATCTGATCTGAAATTGGTGTAATTTCATTGCCCCCCCCCACCCCCGTTTTGGTTCCCCTGTGGGTTAAAGAAGCCCATTAACAACCTCCAAAAATGGCAAAAAAATAACTTTTATAGATTCAAATATTAATTGGAATAGGGAAAAATGCAAACATATGTACTAATATATTAACTGCTGACCCTATAAAAATTGAATTTCAACCTCTACCAAAGTATGGGAGATCCAAAAGTCCAAAATTGCTGGAGTAACATCAGGAGAAAAAGGAAATAAAGCAATGGAAAGAATCTGATGATGAAACTTTAACTCTGCCAAACTGGAAATAACTGGTGCATATCTGTTAGTTAGCAGAAAGTCTAATCATAGGAAAACTTGACTGGATATTGTTATGACAATAATAATAAATTAGTATTATTATGTTATTTAAGTATTATTTTGGTTATGGCTCATTACTATGGTTGGCTTTTGTTGCCACAGTTTTTGGTTTTATTTTTTTTATCTGTTGGTGATCCTGGACTGCCAAGGTGGATTAAGTTGCGTGCCTTTGGTATCTTTTTTTTTTTTTTTCTTTTGATAATGAAAATTATTATCAATGTGTTTTTATACTTGTATTTATTGGTGATCAAGCCATTTAATTTGTTGTCAGAGTGCTCCATGTTCATGCCTTGGCCTGCTTTGGACAGTGTGTTGTGTTCAGAACGTAACGCACACAAAAATATCACGTAAGTTCATTCAAAACAGAGTGGTATCATCTCATTGTGAAGGCGGTGCTCAAAGTGTGTATCTTTAAGAGTAACAAATCAATAAGAGTTCCTCAAATCTTATAAAATGTCTTAATTCATCCGTTTGGGTGTATTTCTACTCAACACAATGCCTCTGTAGTACTGTATCAACTCAAATAAATGGTTCTTGAAAGTTACATGTGTAACATGTTTTGTGTTGTCCTTTTACTCTAGAGCAGTGGTTCTTAACCTTGTTGGAGGTACCGAACCCCACCAGTTTCATATGCGCATTCACCGAACCCCTCTTTAGTGAAAAATAAAATATGATTTTTTTCAAATTCAAGACATATATATGTTTTTTACTGGTACACAAAATGAGCCGTGCATGAACATCACCTTGTTCAAAGAACAAAACCAACACAATGCATAAACTCACAACAAATTACATACCTGCAAATCAGTGTGACTTCTGCTGTTGCCTTTGAGAGACCAGTTCGACATAGTTAATATGGATAAAATATTAAAGAAATCACACGACGTACTACAACGACAGTCACACGTTGACTACTGAGCGCGCACTAAATTCCCCGCAACGCTGATTGGCCAAGCAGTGTAGCATGATCATCTGCAGCCAGTGATGGCCAAGTGGGGCGTGTGTGTCATCACGAATTTACACGATAATTCAAGTGTGTCCGGACCTCCGCGGCGGAGGCTCTGCCGAACCCCTGAGACCAACTCACCGAACCCCTAGGGTTCGATCGAACCCAGGTTAAGAACCACTGCTCTAGAGCATCATAACTTATGTAAGTTGAGTGACTGTAAACTTTAATTAGGACACTCCCTTGAAGTGAGAAAGGAAAAAAACTCACGTAAATATAGGCATAAATGAGTCTCAGTGGAGATCACTATGGAAGTTTATGACATTACATACAACCCATCCTACACAAAAAATAGGCCACTAGGCCAAGATTGCTGTCTCTCACATGCTACTGGCCGCTTCCCTTTTCGTTTATTTCCATCTTAACTTCCAGTGGTCGCTTTAAACTTGGAAGATGCTCACTCTATGAATCTTATTATTTGGACAAGTTATTTCTGGTTTGATCCAGTGGTTGAATTGGATAAATAAACAGTCCCAGAGGTTGGGACAGAACTTCTTCTACTTTATCCACTGCTCTTCTTCTTGCAGTAGGACACGTCTGAAACAAACTATTATTGGAGAGATGTCCTGATTTCTTTTCCTTTTTTAAAAATGTATGACCCAAAAACCTACATGGATGCATAAAGGAGGCCAGCAGTGCTGATCCACATTGCAATGGTGGTGTCTTAACTCTAACGTAATCAATTAAATTAATTAACTGGAGCAAAAATTTGGGGTCAAAATGCCACTCTAAAAGAGCACAGGTCATTTTGAGTCAGTTTGGATTTGTTCAAACCTTGTGCTCTATTTAAAATAGGCAGCCAGTCTGTCCAAAACAGAACTACCAATGAGAAAGATCCAGTTTTGGGCACTTGAATTAGCCAATGTTTCCACACAGCCTCAGCTGCTGCAGTTAAAGTTAAATTAACTCGATAGATGTTAAAGTGATACTCCACCCAAAATCTATTTTTTACGCATTAAAAAGTCATTCTCTGCGGGCTTGAGAGGTGGCTCTAAAATAGCATTGTTCCTCGCAGTGGTTCTGGGCTGCTTGAATTCATGTCGGTTACAATGAATTCCAATAGTAACCAGTTTTTACAGTGGAAAGATGAATCAAAACACCCATAGAAAGATTTCAAATCACTTCTGCAGAATAATCCACTTCTCCACTGTCCATTTCTTATGCTTGGTATGTTCCAAACATATCATATTTCTGCCCAAATGTGGTTAGAGGCACAACTTTTATTTCATTCTTCACATTCAACCCTGTCAAGCTCATTAGCGGTCACACACACTGGTTAGTAGGCTACACATTAAAGGCGCTCACCTCCTGCTCTTCCATTGGTCAGGAGAACTGGTTGTCTTAAGGTTGTCATTTTATTTATTTTTTGAGTGACATGCTAATAAAGTGCAGTAGAAATGTAGGAATTAGACCAACAAACAAGCCAGATTCAGGAAATCAGACCAGCCGGTAACTGAACCAGGATGAACCTACGGACGATTTAGCCAGGTGCTAAATGCATGCAAGCTAATGCAAATATCTATTTGCAAGCTTGACAGAGACATATGTGGGAGGAGTGAGATGGAATCAGTCATACTGTGGCAAAAAATATAACAATTTAAACAAACTGAGCGTATGGCTGAGCTGCAAAGTGGATTATGGGAATGAAGACATTTCTTTTACGGCCCGGCGCCCTCTTGCATTGCCAACTGCTTGGTGTTGGTTTCATTTGATTTAGGTTAGAACATAAACAGACAGAAAATGAACCGACATGCTTAACATGACAGCTTGACAACTTTGCTTTTCTGTCTCTTTTCCTCTCTCAGACTAAAACCTGCCTCCTTGGTGTTCGGTAACCATTCAATATGACAAATGTCAACTATATGACTCTGACACTGTGGAAATTGTGACCCTTTTTCCAGCATGAAAACTGGTCACTACTGCGGCCCATTGTACCAAAATGAATTCAACTGACCTCAGTTGCTCCATAAAGAATAAAACTACAAACCTTTTAGAGCTAAAAATTTAAGTCTAAAGAATACATGCGCTTTCATACTCAAAAGAAAAGAGCCTGTGTTCATGCATACATAGGCAGACTCAGTTTTTCTGGGAATAAACTCAGTGGTTGATTGACAGCCAGTCCCAATAAAAGAAACTACAGTATTGGTCGATCCCAATCAGGACTGGGCTGCCAGTTACATGATGGGTAACTCTGAACCCTAATGAGACGACACATGCCAAAACCAACAGGTAAGTAATGACTCACCTGACTAAAGCAGGAAATAGAGCAAATATAAAACAAATCCTCGGGGCAGCTATGTGACAAAAGTGTTGATATTGCATCTTCAGTGCATGGTATTGTTTTTTTGGACCCAGCACACCTGCTGGTAATTACTAAAAAAATGTAGACAAGAACAGTCTCCCCTGTTCTCTGGAGAAAAGCAATTTTTTTGTCATTAGAAAACTGACAGAGTCAAACAAACAGCAGCAGACAACATGGAGCAGAGAACTAGGTTCATGTCTGGCTCGAGGAAGAAACAAGAGTGTCTGTTTTTAGGACTTGGAGAGTCAATTGATTGTCGAGGGAGAACATTGCTGCTGCTGCTGCTGCTGCCGCTGCTGCTGCTGGGTTAATTTGATCCACATTTTGCAAGGGGGAGTGGGTGGGTGGCTGGAAGCTCTGCAGTCTTTCGGGGCTTTGGTACTGATGAGTAGGACAGCACCCCCAGCTCGTGCTGGCCAGACACAGTCTGCAGGCCTTGGAAGAAGACAACATCAAATACTTCTACAATATGGTGCAGACCAGGATTTAAGTTTCCTCTATCACACATTGAAACTGTTATCCCAAGTCTAAAATTGGCCTTTGTAAGCTAGTCTGAGCTATAAAAGCAGCATTTAAGCCTTCTATTTATAAATCCCTCCTACATCAATATTCATTTTTGTCACACGGACAGTGAACTACAGAAAATTACATCAATCATCGTCTAAAGCCATTATTTCTTTTGGGAAGTTTGCTCAAAAGGAGCAAGATAATTATCCTTGGAACAAGCACAGGTCTCTTTTTTGTTTTAATGCAAATTCCACTTGTCTAAGTCAAAGGCGATATAATACTACAAGCTGGGGACAAAGAGCAATTATGCAACAATTGAAATGGTTACAGTAATTAATTGTCAGTCATATGCGAAAGCCAATACAGATGGTGCTGCAGAGAAAAAAAATGAAAACTTCTTTTTAGACTTCGATGGCTGAACTCCTGACACTGATATGATCTGAGTTTCAAAGGGATTTTTTTTATGTCCTCAGAACAATTTCTGTTTCACTTTTTGACCTTTAAATAAAGTCCAGCTGCTAGACCCTCTGAACTGTTCCCTCCTTTACCCTCCTCCCTCCATCTGCAGAAGGTGAGCCTGTTTGCCCCTGGAGGTGGAGGGTGGGGGTTTATTGATGGAGACGGCATACCCAACTACACATTCAGAATGCCAAACCTCCCCAGACCCCTCCCCAAATACCCCATCCGGTCCTTTAGCATGACCCCGACTCTATGCCTTGCAGATATGGAAGTCTGCATAATGTTGGAGAATATAAGCTATTCTCTTTTTTAGCTTGAAGCGCAGACTTGAAAAGGGGCCTCTCCCTTTGCATCCCTCTTGAGCTGCATCGGATAAAAACCGTCACACGCAGAGGGATTTGGGACATGAAAGTAGAAGAATTTACATGTGCTTCAAATCAGTTTACAACTCCTTTTGTCTTCAGAAAAAATGGCTTCATATGAAGAAAGTAGGGGGATATTCTGCAAATTGAGCAAAAAGCGGCGGAGGATTTGGCGAGGTTAGTGCTGCCTTGGCGCATCTGGCTGCTGTTGCAGGCAGGATGTTCCACAGTGAAGGTTTAGGGTGGCTGTTGTAAACCGAGCTGCCCGTTCATTGCAGGAAAAATAAACAGAGGGCCGGGCCTGAAGAAAGTCCTGAGTACAGTGGAGCGTGTGTTCCCTCGGTTAGCTGACACATTGTTTTAGAAATAACAGTCTGAGAGGCCGCGTTCCATGCTTGTGCACATTCACATACACACAAAACCATGAGCACACTCGCATGTGTACATTTTTATAAGTTCTCTTTCTTTCTTTCTCGCTCTCTCGGAAAGCACTCACACAGGTTCCTAACTCACATCCCTGCAGGACTCCTTTTCCTCTGCGCCGCTGTGATAACATTGTGACTGGATATGGAATGGAATAAACCACCCTCTTTTCCTGCTCAGCTTCCACTCCTCTATCATTCATCCTCCATCCAGTGGCCCCCTCCACGCACCAAGCTCCCCATTGCTCTCCTGTCCAGATGACTATTTTTAGCGGCAGCGCTGCTATTCTGGAATTTGTTGCTGACTGGCTGCTGCTGGGTGTCTGGGCGGCGATCACTTCAGGAATGTCTGGCCCACTCTCAAACCACTCCAGAGTCCCAGCACAGGGCGGACGGCTCAGGGCTCTGATTACAACTTTGAGCCCGCTGTAGCTGGAGCTGTAGCTCTTCCTCCAGCAGAAACACAAAGTTGGAGCGAGGGGAGTATCTATAGCGCTAAGGTACTTCTATGTATGTGTTATGTATCCTCAACAAAAAGATGGTTCCTACAAGGTACACGTTTAGTTTTAGGGTCAACACTTTCTTTATTCTTTATTCTTTGTTTGGATCCCCATTAGCTTCCGCTACAGTGGTTGCTAATCTTCCTGGGGTCCACATAAAATCAGTCTTACACAAACAGCGTATGACACACTTGATTTTCGATTAAAATAATAGTTTGACATTTTGGGAAATACTCTGTTCTACTTTCTAGTTAGACGAGAAGACTGATACCACTTTCATATCTATCCATTAGACGAATGCCAGCAGCCAGTTAGCTTAGTGAGCTTAGTAGAAAACTAGTTAGCTGACAAAACCTGCCCACTGGCACCTTAAGATCTCTGATTAACCTGTTTGATCTTGTTTGTTTAATCCATACAACACCTGAAGTGTAAAAACAACAATGCAATGTCTTATTTGATGTTGTGTCTCTGACTATTTCTTGGTTGGGACAAGTTGCCAGGCAATCAACAGTTATTTAATCCAGGAAGTTACTGCTTCCAGCCAAGAAACAGTCCAGTATATAACCGAAGAATTGTCACTTTTATGTCAGTTGTACAGATGAGGTGGATTTTCTTACTTTTGGACTGAGCCAGACTAGCTATTCCTCTTTGTTTCCAGCTAAAATAAGATAACTAGCTGTTGGCTTTAACTTCATGTTTTTCAGGCAGACATGAGAATGTTATCGACCTTCTACACCAGAACTTGCAGACAGAAAGCCAATAAGCACATTTCCCTAAATGCCAAAACTATTCCGTTAAGGTTTAGGTGATGGTTGGTGTTAGGTATGTCGTGGTTATGGTTAAAATTTGGTCAAGACTCCAGGAAATGAATGAAAGTCAAAGCAATGCCGCCTCGCTTGCATGTTTTGGTGTGTTATGGTGTGTGTGTGCTTGTGTGTGTGGTCCGTGAAAAGAAAATAAGCAGCACTAATGGGAAGTTTTTCCTGTCTTGGATCAGGCTTTAGGGGTTTCAAAGCAAAATTGTTTGCAGTGGAGGGAACGCCGTCCAAGCCCACCTGTTGCTCATGATTGCAGAGATCCGCTTGAGCTGGGCCTTGTCGAGAGACATACTGCAGTATGCCACTCAAGAACATCAATGGATCTGGCAAGCCCATTCATTCCACAAGATTACCCAAGCAGAGACGATGCACTACAATTCAATAAGTATGTTATATAGGCATGCCTGAACTGCTAAATGATGGGAGAGATGCAGTTGGCAGTGCTCCTCACGTTTCTTTATCTGTCACCCAAACATTCAGAAACGACAGATCTACTTAGGACAGTACTGCTGCTTGTCATTCCAGTAAATCATTGCTCAGTAGATGTTTTCCCCTGGGCTTCAATCGGAATCTACAGGGTGTATTTTACATACGTCTCCATCATATTTAATGAGATAAACCCTGCCCTAAGAGTTCATCCGGTGAGGGAGTGGTTTCCCCCAGGCCAAGCGATTAAGGCATGAACAGGAGGGTGTAAAAATAACACGATGGGAGACAGCCAAGTCTTTTAAAACACGTTTTCATGCACCCTTTGCTTCTTCAGAAGCCGAGAGGAGGAAATGCTTCTATGGCATGTAACCCTTTCATTGTGAATCAGTGAGCTCCGCATCCTGGCGATCCTCGAGCTACTGATAAGAATTCCCACCACAGAACATCTTGTTCTTGTTAGCATTAGGATGTACACAAGCAAGTATGAAAAGTGAACAGTCAGCACTGTGAGCATGGATGCAGCTAATTGGCCTTGGCTCCCAATAAGGGGATGTGGGTTTAGCTGTAGAATAGTGGGGCCGAGTCTAGGCCGTGGAGAGAGAAGAGTGGAGACTGGGAGGAAGCCTGTCAGACGCTGTGGCTGAGCTGTCCGACTAACTGGCCAGTCAGGTAATTAAACAGTCTTCAGTGCTCTGTATGGGAGCTGTGTCTCTCCAGAGTGTGAAAAGTCCGAGGAGAGGGCTGGGAAGCGACATCGTTTCTGGCTAAAGCTCAGAGATGTGCGGCCTGGCTTCTGCGGGACCCGATCTCACGGCCGCAGGGTTTTAGCACTGCTGGTTTTAGCTCATCCTTCAATTTGGTTTTTGTTTCAGAGACTTTTTTTTTTGACCAAACCCCCCCACCCCTCACCCAATCCAATTCACTCATAGCTTTAAGTAGAAATACAGCAGAAAGAGCTGGATAGATGGATGTATCCCCCAGCTGGCTTGCATTCCTCTGGTTTCCACTTGTGTCTGCTTCTCCTTTTTTATGGGTCAGTGTTTCTGTGATTAAAGTTTCTTTTACTTTTTCTTCTTCCTCTGCTTTTCCTCTCTCTTTCCATTCATAGCTATTTTCCTCTCTGCCTTTTTTGCCTGTCTGTTTTTTCATATGAATTTAAATAGTTGCCAAAAATTGGCCAGGGAAACTCCCATCCAGTTTGGTCCTACAGTCACTTCTCCAGAAAAAAAAAAACTCTTTTGTTTTCTCCTGCACATATATGAATTTGAAAGTTCACACTATGCTGTCTGTGCTCAGTGTGAAGCGGAGCGGCATCAACACAATGTGTCGTAATATCACTATCACGCTTTCTCACGGTTTACCACCCTTTAACAATGTCTCTCCACACACACATCGCCTTATCATCTATGCCAACTGACTGGCCATCCTCAAACTGACATTATAGTGATTGATATGAGCAAGGGTGTGGACTCCCTGTCCTGCTTCCTTTTTCCTCCGTTCTCTCCAGAAGTGGCTGTTTCACACGGAGGGGGGCTTGATGAGACTCCCAAGTGTGTGAGATGAATGATTTTGGTTGTTCAAAGCAGTGACAAAACACACGATACCACGTCATATCCAGGTATATGTGCATTTGCACGTTGGACAAATCTGGATCCAGAGTAGGAGCCTGTTTTCCTTTCAGCACTGTGTCCATACGCTGGATCTGTGAACGACCAGAACAGCCAAACACACATTCAACCGAGGAATTCCAACCTAAAATGAGATCTCAGTTCATCATTACCAGATTTGACTGTTAATTTTTTCCACATCCAGTCAATTTATCCTGTTAGAGAATAATCAAATTTGCCCAGTCTCATGTTTCAGCAACTTGTTTGGAAAAGTACACCCAATCCATTATGATAATCTGCTCAGTACATACTACTGTACATATGACCACATATCACCGGGAACGGTATGTTTATCTGACCCTTTTGAACCTTTGCCACATTCAGATAACTTGGTAGTAAAACCCAATGACCCCCACCCCCCCAACCCCCTCCCAGTCCACATGAATCCCTGTCAGGGTGGTCCATCTACCGTTGTCTCTCTTTAAAAGGAGGAGGAAAAAAAACTTCCCAGGAGTATGTGGGGCCTGACATTTGCTATCCCATTACAGCCCACCTAAGACACTGCCGCGCACATAAAACAACGTGAGACACAAGGTAATGAAGTGCTAACCACTGAGGTAATCGCTCTCAGAGCAGCGACCCTTTCCCCTTCCTCTCTCATCCTTCCACCCTTGGTTATTCTTTTCCAACCCTCCCTCCTCATGAGCTTTTACAATACTATGTCACTGACAAGCGATTCCACCAGATAAATGAAAATGTGTTTTTGTCCCAAAACATGCTTGTGGGAATGGAGACAACTATGAGGAGGTTTTGCGGTTCTTCTCGTGATGAGGGGATTAAAAGCAGCCTCAGGGGGATGAAGACACGCTTCTTGGATTGATTTAAGAAAAGAGGAACATCCTAGAAAGATATCAAGGTCCGTATTGCCTGCCAAGATGAGGGGTGGGGAAGTTCTTTTGGGAAGGGTTGAGTTTCAAATAAAAGCAGCCGCTCTGCGACTACAGGTGAGTCCCGTTTGATGCTCACTTAGGGTGACATTTGGATGGGAGCCCTGTGCTTTTTCTCCCAGGCAAAGATACAAATCTCCCTTTGGCAGCTGCGGTTTGTTGGGGTGGGGGTTGGCTGTTGGGGTGTCTTGTCTTAACATGGTGGATAGGCTGATGAGTCGTTCCTGAAAGATTCCCTTTATGAGTGATGGCCATCTGGGCCATTTCGCAGTATGTGTCCTTTATTCTTTTTTTTTCTTTCTCCCTTTTTTCTTCCTCCTAAATTGCAGTGAAATGTTGAAGGAAAACAAATGAAAAGATAGCGCTTTGAAAATGGATCTGTCCCAGCAGCCCTCCAGCACCACCTCCTCCCCCTCAATTCTGACCCCCTCCTCCCTTCACTTGTGCAGGCTTGACGAAAGAGTATACCTCTCTTCGTCGCACGCAACGGGGGGGTAGGGGTTGGGGGAAAATTAAAAGGAAAAATTTGTGAGGGAGGAGAAAGGAATGATGGAGATGAGAAGAGGAGAGAGTGACGGTTGGAGGAAGATCCATTTAAGGAAGCTGATGATGAAAAAAATGTTGAGTAGCTGGAGGGATTGTATCTAAGGGGAGAGAACAGGAGAAGGAAGATGTTTCTTTGCTTAGACCAGATGAAGAATATTAGGGGGTTCAAAATGGCTGAAGAGCAGTACAAGGGGCAATGTGTGGAGGATCGTTGAGTTACATGGCTGACAAAACCAGAAAATTGAAAGACTTGGAAAAGGAAGGCTGGTCAAAAAGGAGACAAGAAAGAGCATAAGAGATTTCATTCAAAAAGTTTTATTCAAAAAACGGGGAAAAAAGGAAGAATTATTGAAGGATCATCATCGAGAATATGCAGATTAAAATATCAAATGGGTTCTAGTTGTTCTTTGAAGCTGCTTTAATTGACAAGTAAAATACTAACATAATATCACCATATAAAGTTGTTTTGGCAAACAGAGCAAACACCCAGCAGACATTCACATTCATTTGGATTGGTGTTTCTGGCAACCTAGAGAATGTTAAAGGAATTGCTTGACACTTTGGGAAATAGACATATTAGCTTTCTAGAGAGTTTGACAGGAAAATTGATACCACTCTGAAGTCTGGACAGTGAATATAACAAAATGAAGTTACTGCGTTCGTCCAAGATACGGTCTGGCACATAACCCTGCACGTAAAACCAGAATTTGTCCTTTATACACTTGGTTTTTGTATGGACTATACATATCCATATTACATATTCATATACAGACATTTTTTTAAATGTTCTTTATTGATACTGTCAGGCAGATTTTTTTGTCTTTGGACTAAGCCAGTTTAGCTGTTTCCCCCTGTGTCTAGTCTTTGTGCTAAGCTAAGTCAACAGGTTTCTGGCTGTTGCTTCATTTTAAGGTCACATGTAAAAATGATATCAGTCTTCTCATCTAACTCTCAATAAGTGTGTTTCCCAAACACAAACTATTCCTCTAAGCCCAATATTCTAGCTCCTTGACATTTGACATTCATTGCAAGTTTGTCATTAACATTGTCTTTATTACACAGCATAATTTGATTCATTGTTAATATACAAATATTGATTCGGGAAGCTTTAACAAATAAATAATAAGGCTAAAGCTATGAGCACTTACATATTTGAGGGGATGATTTGCATTCTCTGGGAAAAAAGAAAACAATGCCATCAATTTAAAGCAAAAATATTGTTCACTTGCATTTTTCCATGACTGTACAGAATCCAACTCTTACCGGGCGTAACAAAACAATTATTCTGTGATTAGTAGGGAGCTGCCATAACTTGCTCCTCTGACCACTGAAACGATTCACACCGAGACATTCAGTACCTGACAACTTCAAAGACAGTAACACACACACACACAGACACACACACACACACACACACACACCTCCCACACTTCTTCTTTTCAAAACACAAATCTTTCATACGCTAATGACACGCTATAGTGGTGAGCTATGCACTGAGCAGGGTGGGAAAGATTAGTGAACTGACAGACATTCCTAGAGGCTGATGTCAACGCACTATCACAAAATATGCTCAATATGATGTTACGAACCAAAATATGAACCCCTCGGACAATGCGAGAGCTGATATGTTTGGACGAGGGTGGTCCCCAACTGGCTGACCCAGAGGTCCAAATCATAACTCCTGAGGTAGAAATTCCTCAGGCCTGGTCCAAGGAGAACCCCACAAAGGTGAGAGGTGGACCAGGACGCCTTTGTTTCTGGAAGCAATACCGGCCAAATGACTGGTTCATGGGCCTGCTGACCACAAGGGCACATTCCAGGCATTCTACCCTCTGACAGTGACGTCCTGGTGAGTTTACGGAGGACAGATGTCCTCTTCACAACCTGTGTGGCAGGAGGGGGGTGTCAGAGACTGAGGAGGGGAGCTTTTGATATCATTGTTCTTTTCCCACTTCCAGACTTGCTGTGGTTTGAACTCTGGTGAATCACTCTGTATGAGTCCCTGTGAAGCTCATCCATCTAAAAGCCGCCAGAAGTTTATTTAGACTCTGATGTTGGACCAGGAAAAATATCTTTAGACCCTGCAGGCCTTGCAGCTTGTAGCTGTCAAGGTCAGGTCATCTGAACTATGGAATAGAGCTCAAGCCTGCATGTCAGAAAAAAAACATCCATCCTGCTGTAGTGTCCTTGAGCAACAAGAATCAGAGCAAGGCTTCTTCCAGCCAAATTACATAAATATATATCTACATTTTCTCATTACCTTCAGACACTTTCTGGTATACAGCCATGCAGACAGTTTGGCTTTATTTGCTCAAGTTTTGAAATATCATTCTCTGACATTTCTGCCTCCACCCAAAACAATGTAAGAGAATGGAAATTCATTTGTGATGGTTTCGACAGCAATGCCACAGATACATCTTTCCAGAAAAGTGTCCCAGTTACTCTGGATAATCCACAAACCTCACAGTCAACAGTTTTCCACTGGAACTGAACTGAAGAAACCATCCCTCGGGAAAGCGGTCAACAGTGTATTCTGTAGTGTGAACAATTGTTTTTTGGAAAAAGAAGAGGTAGTTGTTAAAATTTTTAAAGCTGCACAAAACTTTTTATATGAACATCTGGTCAAATTATCACCTGAATCTGCAGTTCCTCTCAGACCTACAAAGGGTTTTAGTGTCTTTCAGGTAACTGTTTTGATATTACTGCTAATAACCTGCCAACATGCCAGCACTGTGCATGTAGCATTTAGCCACTGAGGAGCAAAACAGAGCTAAAAGGACAGCGACTGTTGGACTAGTGAGAAATGCAACTTCATATGAATGCTAATGACGTTGGCTTGAAGTGTAAATTGGCAGCTGTTTCTTTAACACAACAACTTTATGAAGTAATTTGTGTTTACAGCTTGTCATTGTTGTCTAAAATGTAAATTTGCCCGCGGCAGTGCCAGCTGGGCTTCCCCCCGTTGCTCACATGACCCCTGCCTTGCAGCTTGCAGAGGTCCCTCGAGAGTCTCCCCCTGTGAGCTCCATGGATGAAATTACCTCCACTGTATTGGGGTGGAGGCAGAAATCTTAGAGATCGATACAAAACCTCAACAAAAATGGGGATAAAACATAATAAATGGAAGTGGTGGTAGTAGCGGTAAAAGTAGTAGCAGTGAAATAGTAACAGTAGTGGCCCAGTTGAAAAGTCGGAGCATTCATCTTCTCATTACCGAGCAATCACTGTACATCACTGCAAATCTGCCAAGTCAATTACCTGCCCTTCTCTTCAATCTTAAATTTGTCCCAAAGGGTCAGCACTCGCAGAGCTTTGATTGAGTTCCACCAGGTGCACATACAGTATTTAGACGTGGTATTTTCCTTCATCTGATTCACATCCTGAAACGGCTGTTTTATCTGGAATTTTCTCCGAATAAAGCAGCTGCATAAACAGGAAAAGCAATTTGTGTGCATGCGATGCTAAGCGCCAAGGCTTCCTCCGACACATTTGGCTCTCAGCGAAATGTCAGCGACAGTTTAGAGTTCCATTCCTGATCCAGTTTCCCTCCTGCGGGGAGAAGAGTTTCATTATGGGGCTCATTATAGAAAGACGATCCCACTCCAATTAACCTATGCCTTCTGTGGATGGAGATAGAAGCTTTGTGCAGAATGTGTGATGAAACGCAAGCCTCATATCCCCAGTGTAAACACGGCAATTATTGGATGGATTTTTGCACAGAGCCTCCTGCAATGACAGACTACAAAGGGTTTTTTCTCAGTGGTGGTGTGTTTGACTTCCTTTCCCGCACACATGATTTGTCTTTCAGTCAGGCACAGCCATGGGTGGAGCAGCTACTTCCTGTGCAAAGGCAGAAAAGGCTGAAGGGGTTAAAAGGGAGCCCACTGACCCACATAAACAAGCACTCTCATTCATGGCCCCTGTTACTCCCTCATTGCTAAAGCCTGACTCACAGACGTTCAAACAGCAGTGAAGTGCCCCCCCGCCGCAACCCCATCACCACCACCAAACTCTTCTCTCCTTCTCCCACACAATTCACCCACTCCAGAAAAGCTCTCTCTTGTATCCTCCCCTCAGTTTAAAAATCAGCATCCACACCCATGACACTTCAAACACACTGTACATACAGCATAAGTGAGCAACGACACATACTGTATACACACACACACACACACACACACACACACACACGCACACACAAATGCATGCACCCACACACTCAAGTCTTTCCTTCACACACACAAACAGCCCGCAAGAGGGAGAGGAGGTCAACATAACTCTTCTCTGAAGAATGCAGAAGAAGTTTATGTTGCCATTGGAAAGGGAGAGAGGCATCTTGTGTGAGCTCAGATGAGCAATTATCCTTTTCAGCACACAGACAAAAAAAAAAAAAAAAAAGGCCCTTTTTCTGGGAACGTGCCTCCCACCAATATTTCTCCTAGTAGCCGCAGGAGTACAGCAACATTTGCACTAAATGGGCAAACGTCGATCTGTCACTCGGTAGGAATGTGTTATTTTTACCGTGACTATTTTTACCTCCACTTATTTCCATGGCGCCAAGTAATAACATTTTGTTTGGACACATTAAAGTGCACCCAGAAAAGGTTCTTGAGGTATTGGTTTTCAGATGTTATTGCGCTTTGCATGCAAGTCACATAGGCCTTTATATATGGTAGACATTACATTTGAATTATGAGCAATGGTGCTCATTTGGTTTATGGTCCCAGCTTACTAAGATGTGGTGACATGACATAAAGTAATGACATTATAAACACAGAGTAAATGAGATATTATAGGCCATCCTGATAGAAACAAACACAACTAATGCAGGCGTCTGTCTGTGCTAATTAATGATAGTAACCTTTCTCTGTTTGAAGAGGTTCACCCAACTTTACAGCTGTGGGTTTTGGGGGTTGTGTAAAGCAAGCTTCTGCACTGTAACCAATCACTCACATATTGACTTTAATGAAGAGTAGAAAATAAACATTAAGGGCTTTAATCTTAAATAAGTCCAACCCTTCACTCCCACATATACACGCAAATCTGTGTATGTGCATGGATGTTTGCAACACACAGAAGCTTGTAACAACGCAAACACACACACAGTCTGGCACCAGCAACCAACTTCCTCTCCTTCCGCTGATAGACAGTGTTTACAACTGGATTCTCACAGTCAATCAGTGATGCTGTCCTCGCCAACATTTTAGCAGGGTGGCAGGTTTTTCTTTACGATCGCTGCTGTTTACATCTCCTAACGTATCTCTCCTCTCTCTCTCTCTCTCTCTTCCTCTCTGTGAATGTGTCTTTGTGTTTATCCTGTCCTCTGCACAGTGTTTCTCCTCTCTGCCAAAGATTAATTGAATTGTTTTCTGGCATCTCCACTCACAATGTGAATAAATGAGAGCTATGCAAGTGTTTACAATTCATTTCTCCATTTGGCAATTCAAACGGACTTAGTGTTTTGCTTCGCCTACACAATCCCTAAGAAAGAAAACAAGGGAGCAGGAATGAAAGTTTGGAAGCTACAAATAAGCTTCATCATAAGAAAAGAGAGCTTACACTTTGTCAGCTGTTTGAATTGGTAGTTGAGGATAATACGGGGATACTGCTTTAAAAATGAGTGAAAAGAAACTTTGAATCAAGGCAGTATCAGTCTGTTTAGTCTGTTTAGTAACACTTTAACACGACACACAGGTTACTGTGGCCATCAAAATATTCTTGTTTGCAAATTTGGTGCCAAATTGAAGCCAGACAGTTAACAGTTGTTGAGATATAGCCACATCTTTTTCACATCCACAACCTGACACAACCTCTTCTTATAAGATATTCCCAAAAATATTGAATACTTATTATCTAAGACTTTATCCCCACAGGACATTTACTCAGAAATCATGCAACATTTTAATAAATTACGCCCATGATCAAGAACACAGATAGTTTCCGTTTGGCTTGTCGAAGATGCGTTGAATTTTTGCCTCGTTTCCCTTCTATCCCCACCTCCCTCTCCTTCCCTCTGACCATGTTTTTAGGATGGTTGGCAGACAGAGCTTAGTGTAGAAAGAGACAAAACCCCTCCAGACAGGATGGGAGCCCTTATTTACTTTGCAGATAAGGATTGTGGGTAGTGGAGGGAGTGCGGCGTGCTGGCATGTCGGCTTGTTTTCGGGAAGCTTCTGGGATGTCTATGATAAGACCACAATTTGGGAGGGGAGGCTGTTTCCAAACAATTAAAGACTGCTTAAAATCAAGTATGCAGTGGTTGTTAAACTTTTTGTCTGATGTTCCTCCATATTCTCGTCAGAGGAACCCTGTCAGTCTGCGTCTTCAACTGTCATGTGCCAAATGTGTCCTTTTAATACTGATTTTAAAAAGTTTCTCACTTTTTCTGGTCAAATAGTAACAATTTTTTGTTACTTTAGCTACAGTATCTATTTCAAACATCTATCCATTACTTTTGGCTCACTAAACTGATTAAGATGCTTTTCTATTCATCATGTTTAGCAAACTATTTAAACTGTTTATCCATTAGCTAAGTATGTAAACCATACTTTTTGCTAACAATTTCCGCAGCTAATTCATGACTTTTAGCTCAGTACTTCAACAGTTTATCCATAGTTTTAGCTAATTATTTTTCCAGTTAACTTTTTGCCAACTATTTATTCAAACTGTTTTCCATACGTTAACCTAATTAACACGTTTATCCCTACTTAGAGCTTTTCTCACTGTTGTTCTTCACTTTTAGCTAATTATTTCAACTATTTGTTCATTACTTTCTGAAAATTTGACCATTTATCTATGACTTTTATATTCAACTGTTTTTACATATTAGCTAACTAAAATAGAAAATGTCATTTTCTTGCACTGTTAGTGTTTAATTGTTACAGCTGACAGAATATGTGAATTTTTCAATCTCAACTACTATTTTTCTTTAATATGATGCTAATCTTGTCATATCCCATGGCAATTATAGAAGTAGCCCTGGGTTGTACTCCTGCGTGGAAAATCACTGTTCTACAGTTCCAGAATTTGTATTTAAACACCACTGTTCTCACTGTGCAAGCATACTGTATGCTGATAAAAGCAGACACAGACACGTCAGCTTCACAGTAGTGTACACATAAAACGACCCTTTAATCTTTGCAGAGAGGAGAGCAGGAATGCATATTTATTGGTGTGGCGTGTCTCTGCCAGCTGAGCAAGACCGAGCTCAAGCGTCAAGTGTGTCGAGTGAGAATTACAGCCGTGTGTGATCAGTGTAATTATAAAGTTAAGGGTAGCTTGCACTCCATTCATCATCACTTGGAGTTCGCTCATATCTTTCACACTTTGAGTGATTTGGCTGATGAATGTAGGGGTGTGGTCTGGTTGGATACAGTACAGGTCCAGTCAAGGTGTTTAATTTTTTTTTTTTTTTCAGAGTTGAGTCTGCTATCTATTTTTTTGTGTGTGCACAGTGAGCTTGTGCGTTTACCCAAGACTGTGTGTGATGTGATGGGGTATGAGCTAAAGAACATCTCCAAATCACAGCCCTTTAACTGAGCTGTAAATCACGAGTGTGAGTTAACCTCCCTTTTATTTTTAAACCTCACACTCACATGTAGCCTAATGAGCACTGGAGCACGCGTGTGTTTGAGGTCCTCAAATGAGCCGTCTACCAATCCAATCTCCAGATATCCAGTATTTGCTCCGCACAGATCCAGACTTCTCTGGGTTTTTTTTTTTTTTTTTTTACAATTGCTGTCTCCTCCCCTTCCCATCATCCCCATTCATATTTACTCTTCCCGCTTCAGTTGCTGTTGGCATCCGTTGTAGGCATATCCATCAACGAAATGCACGCAAAGTCTGGATTCCTCAATGGAACTGGGATGAAAACAAGGCTGTCCGGCATTCACAAACATCCTGCTGAAGTCCAATGGATGCTCATTCCTCCATCAGTGATTCATCTGCATGTTGACAGACAAGATGAGCGAGATAGATGAAGACACCTGTGAAAGGAGGAGCTCTGGAAATCCATGTCTCCATGACTATCTTTCACAGCAAGTTGGTTATCATGCCCGAAACTACGCTTCATTTCCACTTTCTCTGAACAGCATGAAATGATGCATTGGTGCGCGCAAATGCGTGCATGTGTGTGTGTGTGTGTGTGTAGATCAGATAAACAGGGAGAGAAGGAGAAAGGGAGAGTGAGAGGTCTGTCTATCATTGTGTTCACTTTCATCCTGAAAAAAAAAAAAAAAGGCTGTTTCCATTTCATAATAGGGCCGCTGTGCCCAGGGTAAAGGACCCAGTTGGCCAGCAGTATTTCATTAACATCAAAGATGTCAGTCAGGTACACTGCAGTTTCATCTTGTGTTGTACAACAAATCAGCAATTAGCACATTCTTGTGCTTTTGCATCATCATCCTCATCATCATCAGCATCATCATCATTCTTAGAGTAAGAGTTTCCCCTTACTGCAGCATGACTGCTTTGTTTGGATGCTTTAGCAATGATGATGTGGGTGAAACTGACTTGGTGAATGTTTATACCCTGCAGTGTTTACATGTTTACGAGTGTGTGTTTACAAGATAGCGACCGTGATCACTCACTAGATTATAAATAGCTGAAAGCAGTAGTTTATTTTTAATTTTTTTCAAGGCAATGATACACAGGGTAACTTAATTGGCCACTATCTATTTTAAGCTAGCTCAGCCTTTAAAGTTGTAGTAAGTGACAATTTCCTGACTCCTTGCATAGTACAACCATAAATATATTGCAAGGGTCTATAAGTGTTTTTTTTTTTGTTTTTTTTTCTTACGTCAATGGCTGCACAGATTTGAGGCTTTCTAAATTTTGTATTTTTACTAAAGAATTTCTACAAAACTGTTTAGTTTCTCCAAAATGTGAGTGAATATTGGAGCACTTTCGAAAGATGGGGCACTAATAATCTTCCATACACTTTCCTCACAGCAAACAGTCTGGCTTGTCACTGCAGGAAAAGCACAGGTGTAGCCAATAACATTAACGACTGCATTCCCTGTAGGTGTACCAGTGAGCCCTGCCAGGGATGCACAGCACTGGCACTCGAATATGTGAATAGAATACAGCCATAATTATTCATTAGTCGCACCTGTGTCCACTGAGAGTAACTTTTGCCAGCTTTATATTTGTCGGAGAGGTCACTAATCTACCAAGTGTTAGTAATTGTGTTGTAGTTTGACTTGCTTACTTTGAACTGGCTTATGTGGCACCATGTCACCTGAGTCACTTTGTATTTGATGGATGTGAATCGGTGTAAATATTTGTAAAGCTGAGTATATATACAACATATATATATATATTACATATTGTGATGATATGACACCTCAGCTTATTTCATTTCACTTGCAAAATACTGGGTGTTGCGGAGAACAAATAATTGCCAGTAATGTCATCTATGACTGTCAATAGATGTTACTAAAAAGCACTATTTAACTCACTCAGTAGCATTTGAAGCTGCCAAAGTCTCAAAAAATGTTATATTATTTTCTGCCTTTAAGTTATTATCTACCAAAACGAATTTGTGTGCACAAGATAATCTTGTACGCATTTCAAAATATCATCTTTAACAAGACATTTAATCCTTTATCCTAAAAATATGTTGTAAAAGTTATTTTAAATTGCATTTGTAGTTTTACTACAATACCGCAATGAGTAATGGAAAGGAACAGGTCTGGCCAAATGTTTGAAGAACAATCTGTCAACCATATTCAAACTAATTAGTGGGTAGACATCCACCTTGTTTAAGTTCCCTTGTGTATCCCTGTTCTGTGACTGTTGTGGTCCAATAAGATTCACATTGGCTAACTAATAATTGAATTGTTCTGGAGGACGTGTTGCTCTTTCTATTTTCAATTTGAATGTGAAAACTGACCAACATCACGCTAATGATTAAAAGAAACTGAAAAGTAGAAACCTGCAGGAAGCGGGTAGGTGGGCCATGTGCAAAATGTTTCTCAATTACATCTCACCATTACTGAACCACAGCATTTCAAACAGTACAGCAAGCTGGTTTTAAATGTTGCCTTTCTTACACTGGCAGGAAATTGGAAACAGCCAAAAAGTAATATTTTTCTGGCATTAAGGATGATGAATTACAATATCTATCTCAAACAATGGGTCTTTAAATCCTTTATCCTGTGAAAAGTGCTTTAGATATACCCTTTAATCAATTGATGAAAGATTAACTACCTTGCATGAGTTCATGCTGTTGAGCTCTGCCTCTACAATTATCATATGTTCAAATGAAGTCAGTTCATTATTGAAAGCAGATGTTCATTTAGCTGACACTGCTAATTGCCACTCTACTTCTGTGTGTGAGTGTAAATGAATGTTAATATGTGTGTGTGTGTGCATGTGTGTATACTCAAAACACACAGCAGGCAAAAATCTCAAAGAAAGCCAGAAGTGATCCAATCTGACTCCAGGCCATCTGTCTCTGCCAGAAGAAATGATAGAGGGAGCAGTGATAAATTATTTCTCTGCTTGTGATCTTCAGGGCAGCATTCTTCCTTTTCCACAAGCATATGTGACCCCTGTCTTCCTTTTTTTTTAATATACTGCCTTCCTCTAGATGCACGTTTTATCCTCTTCCAAATGTACCAGCTCCTCACCCGTGTTCATCTGTGGTTGGGTCTGCGTGTTGTGTCGTGTGGCCGTGTTTCAGATGTCTCCCCAAGGCCTGCATAAGCAGCAGATGGGTATAACGGGGTCCGTGAGCATTTTGAGCTCCTTAACTAAGATCATGTGATGATGTGACACCCAAGGGACGACAAAGGGAAAGACTGATCTCATCCCTTTTCCATATAAGGTACCTCCCTTGTTTAGGCTGTGTAAGTCTGGAAAAAAAACAGATGCTGAAGCAATTTAATGTGGAGTTTGTGAAGAATTAGGGATGGGAATTCTCTGTGGTGGCTGCACCCTAAAGCCAGACCCACACTGGTCTCACATTGCCAGACCTGTCTCCACACTGCAATTGCACAGTGCCAGTGCAGGAGAACGGACCGGCAGAACCCAGCATCAGTGGTGGAAATAAATTAGGGTTTCTTACAGACTTGTTATGCAAATTAACTGTAACTTTTAGACTACATTTATTACATTTTTCTCAGAGATGAGAGGTATTTCCCTCAGAGTCAAAATAGACCAGGATTACAACAGATGCAGTTTAATAACACTGCCAGATGTCACATCACCACGTTAACTACAACCCTACAATTTTATTTGATGCTAATTCCTTAGTTCACGGAATATAATTTATGTTTCTGCGCTGGCCACATCAACTACGTTTCCATAACACAAGTGAAGGTTATCAGCTAAACCTTCCACACTAAAAACAACTGCACTGTTAATCAATCATTTCATGTAATTATCTCAGATTGATATATGTTCCCAGTTTTCACAGAATGTCTGTAGAATATAATACTGAGGTTACATGTGTTAGTGTCGCAGTTAAGTGGTTTAGTAATTATTTACATGAAAGACAGAAACCTGATTATTCATATACATGTGTATACATGATTGTAACAGTGCACAGGTTTCTGATCACCTGTGTGAACCTGTGTCTTCTGTCATCTCAGCTGCTCATTTTTGTAGCAATAGAGGAAGTTCAGAAACCTGGGTAAGGTGTTTCTATCAAGACTCCATGAACAGAGCTCAGTGATTTTGGTGTAGTGGCCGGATTGGACAATTACAGATTACAGGTTTGCCATTTGACACACACTGATCCATAAAGCATTTTTCCATAGACAATCATTGGAAAAGAAGCAGCTGTAAAACAGTGAATACATTTTCTGAGTGTCACAAACCCACCACACTGACTCTTTATTATCATTTCAATAACATTTGTCTAGAGGAGCCATATGATGTCTAACCATTGTGTAGGAGAACTCGATGTGTTGTATTAGCTGTGCAGCATACATTGCACTCAAATTATAAATGAATATATAACATTACATTTAATATTGCTTCTTAACCTCTAGGTCAGTTTAGCATCTGCAGGTAATGCATAACTGGCACATGTATGACAGCACCTTAAGCATATGCTCTCCTCTTTCATTTTCCAGCTTTAACTCCACCTCCACCCCCTCTGTGTCCTTGACGCCCCGGCTTATCCTCCCCTCCTTGATTTGGCTACCACCCGTGTACCCACATGAAGTCATTCAGTCTTTGATGTGAAGCTGTTTGGCATTGCCACTCATGAGTAGGAGTTGTTGCCTTTGATTGCAGTTTTAATATAAGCGACGGAGCAGAGTTTATGTGGTAGCTGTCTGCCACCATCCTCCTCTAGCTCCCTCACAGCTGGTCCTCAGCTTCCCCTGCGGCTTCCTCCTTAACTCTGACACCTGTGTTTGGCTCCTTTTGACAGGTAAATCATGACAGCATAGCTTTCACTGAACTACTAAATCTACTGTACTCCACCCAGCCCACATACCCTGGATCTATGTCTGTCACCACCAGCCTATGATGGCCAGACCTGACGATCATACCAGTGATGAAATGGTCTGTCCCCGCACACAAGCGTCACGACGGGGAAAATTAATTAGGCCAGATAAGATGGGGGTGCGAGTGGGGTGGGTGGGAGGCTAGACGTGGGCATGCATGACTTCGCAGGCTGCCAGAATAGCTATGTTTACATAGGGGGAACAGAAAAACATACATGTGCATTGACAAGTCCACTTTCATGTGCCATAATGTTGTTTTGATGAGCGAAACAAGCAGCTCCGTGTACGAGAAAACTGCTCGTCACTGAGTGAGGCACCTTCGGCAGCTGTGAATTTAAACATAAATACACACACATGCTACACTTGTATATAAACACAGGCAGACACACAGACCACATGTCGGCACAAGCAACAAGTGACAGAGTGCCATACTATGTTTTTGCTGTAGGCAAGTAGGTGACTCACACACACTCAGAGCTCACGTGTTGACACATTTTCTGGTTAAAGGGTCATGTCACCTGAACACCTGCACACATCATGGTACCAGCTCTTTCCACTTTATCATCTCCACTGGACAACTCCTACCATTAGCGTTTGAGTTGACGGCTGTTAGATACACACAAGATGCCTGTCTGTGGAGACAAAAACAGTGAGGAGGCGAACAAGTGTGTGTTCTCCGCTGAAGATGGGATGTGAGAGGCTCTATGCGTGCAAAGCCTCCATTCATCATTGTCAGTAGCCTTGTGTTGTCTGGCCAACCCCCAAAAAGCTCAGGGATGAACCATTGACTCCTGTAAAAGGGGTTTCCACTTAGCTATGGCTCAATAAAAAGGGCCAGTGCACTTAGTGTGCTGTTAATTACCCCACTTCAAGTGAAGCAAAACCCCTGTTAACATAATGGACTCACCACTTCTTCTGGGAAAATGATGGGGGATGTCAGCGCAAGAGGTTTAGATACATAATCTGAGGATTATTTAGAGGTATGTCTCATGAAACTGCAAATTTTATCAACTCTCATCTCCAAGTTTGTATTTGTTGGACACTGGATGCTTTTAATGCAGATATCTTTAGGTTTGTTAATCATTCTTTTTTATCTCACCAAGAAATATGAGGTTATTATGAATATTTTCTCACATACTTCCTGTCAAAGTACGGATTGCACAGAATGCTGCTCTTACGCCACTGTAGAAGCAATTTAAAATGTCAGAAATGTTTTGTAGAACTCAGGAACCAATGCAGTTTTGCAGAAAACTTTTCTCAAAAACACCAGGACTAAGAGTCGGCACTGCAGTTCTGTGAGGTTGTACAATGGATGTGTTAAAGGCAGAGCACACCCTCACAGGTGTTTTCACTTACTGTCGCTGGCTAATTAGACCTCTGCTCAGGTTGAGGTTGGCTGGAGCGACACTTGAATTACATGAGGTCACCAAACTAAACAAACCCAATAAGAACGATAAAGGTGTGACTCTCCAATTCATCAGGTGCAAGAAAATAAGGCAAAACCAAAAAGGAGACAGCCCAGCCGACGCCCACTTGTACCAATGTGTCACAAGGCGCCACTTCTGTCGCTCAGCAACCTTGACGTAACTTTTTTTTTTTTTTAACAAAAACTTGAGGTTTTACTGTTAGCCATTAAACTGAGCTGAAACCCAATACTTACAGTTAAAAGTATAATCCTCGGGCTCTCTGTCAGTGTTGTTTGCTGCCATATTATTTTCATTATCGCTGCTATGAATCGTGGGATAGGTTGGGCCACGAAGGATCCACCTGTGGGAGCTTTCATTGCCAAGGAAAAGAAGGCCACAAGGAGCTTTCGAAACAGGAGAGCATAGTCACGCCACTGTGGCACACTTGATCTTCAAATGAAGCCTCTGAATTGAGACACAGCTGCAGTCCAAGAGCTCGTCGGCCAATCATGCACTGTAAGTGAAAACACCTGTGTGGGTGGACCATAGGCGTGTAGGGCTTCTAAGTGAGCTTGATACAGTACAACCAGTCAGTCTTGATGCCAACTTGCCCCAGTGGCAAACTATATTAAAGCAACAACAACAAAAGAATCCCCTGTGGTATGAAATGTTGGCACTAGATGAAAAGTCAGGGTCTCGCTAAATGAATCACTGAATGTTTGTATCAAGATCTGTGCCAATGAATCTAGTAGATATTTCAGTCTAGACTAAAGTGGTGGACAGACCAACATTGCGATCCCTAGAGCCCCAACACTAGCATGGCTAAAAAAAGAGCGATCCTCTTTTCAAATTAAAGGGAACTCATGGAGAGGAGGACTGACCCATCTGTGTCTTTTAGAGGTCATGTAAGCAGACAAACAAAAACTCGTGTCCAGAGGGGAGGAAGTGTGCGTGAGGCCAAGAATATCTGCCCCAGTTCTGAACTAGCCCTCTCTAAATTAGTACACTTCTCTCAAGGGCAGCTGGCCTGAATGCTTATTGGTCTTTTTAGAGATAAATGTGTTTGTGCATGCGTGTGTATGAGTGTGTGTTTGCACCCTTGTGGTTTTCCACATGACTTTGAAACAGATATTATTGGTCTAGTGAGGAGGCAAGCAGATGAAGACTTTGCTTCTTCTCAGCTTGAATGTGAAGTGAACGATGAAGCAGCTAGCAAGCCAGTACTGGTGAAAAATGCTAGACTCAAATTCAATTACCTTAAGTGGACCAGACTCAAAATGAGTGGGTCTGTTTCAAATTGGGCCCGTTTTCAACTCACAAAACATCCATTTTACCTCACTAAATGTAACATGAGCTCAGAGGCAGTGCCACTGAGATTAAGACTTTTACAGACAAAGGGGGCTATCAACAGTTAATGTTTATAACTCAACACAGCAGTGTCACTGTAGATGCCAAATTATCGCCAACTGTCAGTGCCCTACTTTGCGGGGATCAGGATTTCCTGCGACCGCTGTCTTATTGGATAGATGCTGCTGGAGTAACGTTTCACTTTGAACTCAAGAACAACGCACTGGTCATTGTCCTGCTGCGCCAGAAGCTTCTGGAAATCTTCTTTTTCAGGCTTCAGCCTTTCTTTCAATAGCCGTTACAGAGAAAATATTACCTGTAGGAAGCAGAGGAAGCCCAGACGTCCATGTGTCAAACAGGCCAGCCCAAGCTAATATCCGCTCGCTATTCATCTGCCCGCTTCAACTGAGAGGTCCATGATTCTCCCACATGCAAACCTAGAACATACGAACTGTATCTCACAGGAAGCCATTCGTCTGATTTCATTTGTCCAATTTCTTTTATTGAATTACTCGCACTTTTTGTCAAGGAAGAGCTTACCTTTATGGAGAATGAGAGCGAGAGAGGTAAATTGCATAATAAGATCAAGGGCCAGAGTGTTTGTGTGACCCAGTTTGACGAGCAGTAAGCAGACACGATTTGGGAACCATTATGCACTCTGACAGGTCCAAATGAATGGGCCACTTCTCTAATGTGGAACAGGGATGGGGGGCCTCGGATACTTCAAATGTTTCAAATTCAGCAAAACAGTGACCTCTCTCCAGAGAGCTGCAAAAATAAATCCCCAGTCACACACTCCGACCACAGGAAAAGAGAAAAATGGGGCCTGTCTATACAGCCCACTTGCTCGCTTTCTCACCAGCACGTGAGACAAAGTGGAAAAGTATGTGGTGCTCTGCACGCATTATGTTGCATGTTTTCTTATGTGTTTCATGTGTTCTGTGTGTGTATGTTGTATGTGTAAAATATACCGGGGGTCTCCATTTTCGGTGCATACTCTATGTGAATCTGTGGCATTGTGTGTTTATGTAAAACAAAGTGTGTTTTTGTGTCTTTATGTGATGTGTTTCAGTGTGTGCGAACGGATCCACTGAAAGACCACTTGTAATACTGTGTGTCTGTGTGAGTTGTGCACAATGTCTGTTTTCTCCATTTTCTACTCTCCTCTCGCCTCTTGTTCTCTGTATCGTCTCCCACTGTCAGTCTGCCCACTAGGCCAGTGTCTCTGGACCTCAGCCATGAAGAGGCCACTTTCTGGCTCCAGTGGTGTGTGCTGAAAAATCCCTACTTGAACTCAGCAGACCCTCCAGCTTCATGAGAATCCAGCTTCTGGCTAAAGAGTTGCTGATCCGAATCCCTACGGCGACTGGTAGAGCTGTACCGCTGTTTATTGGAGTGCAAAAAAGTGCATCACGTAGCAACAGTGGATAACATATTAACCAAATATGATCAGTTATGACTCCAAAATATACGCATTTGTGTTTGCAAACATTAAAAATACCATCCATTACCACTGTGAACCTGCATGTCTCAAACACTGCCTTAAAATGCTTGAAATTTCTCAAATGAAATCTAAAGTGAGTTTAAATTCGGGTTTGTGGCAAATGGAGGTATTCGGAGAACGTGAACTTGTAACCAAGTTTGGACATTTGCTCTTTATGAGAATTCATGTTTTCATATTTTGTATTAAACCTCTGACAAAAATCTATTTTAAAGAAGTAAGAAATGTGAAACTTTACGCTGATTTTTTTCACATTTTACACTTAAGGAGGAAAAAAATACAGATAATTTAACAACGTCTTCTTTCATTCAAATCATCAATCAAATGAATGTTGTATCTTGTATCCATTAAATGACTGTATAGTTAGCATTACGTAGCAAAATCAGAACATGAGTGTTTTTCCTGCAAATACAAAACTTAGATTGTGGCTCCAAATCTCTTGCAGTATGCACGTATACGGCTGGAAATGTGAATCATAAATGTAGCTGTAAAACAGCAGCATGCACAGCGAACCTTCTCCGGAACAATAAAGGTTACAAAAGTTCACAGCACAAAGTTCAACCCCATAACTCTCATTGTCTTCCAAACTTCTGCTCACTGGTCATGCTTCTTAGCTCATGTCACTCAGTCTGTGAGCGTGCCTGCAGAGACAAGGAAACCATAAAACCATGAAGTGCTTCTTTTCCTTCCCCTCCCGACACATTTCTCTTTCGGCGGGGCTTTTTTAGCACACTGAGCAGGCGGCGGTGGCGGCAGCAGGAGGAGGCTGATGGAGAGGGCCACCTGAACAAACCCAGTGTGGAACCAGGCACCCAGGACAGCCAGGCCCAGCCAGATTTATGACCCTCCACCCCTCTTTTCCCACACAGAGGCCCCTCTCTGGAGCTTCTGGAGGTATCGGACCCTGTCTATTACTTTTTGTCACCTCTGTCTACCTCTCCCTTTCCTGTCCCACTTTCCCATTTTTCTTTTTTTATGTCCATCTATCTTTTCCCATCCCCGATTTCTCTATCTTGGTATCTCTTTCTCTCTTTCTCCCCCTCCTTTTCTCCCAGACATCCTGGCCAGCTGTTCATCCAGACAGGGTGTCTACAGCTGTCTGCGAAGCTGAGTTGCAGCTCCAGAGGTAGGTCACATAGCCTGCGGCGCGGAGCTCTTTCCCAACACCTCTGTCTCCTCTCTTCGCAGCATCCGTGACCTGAGCACGACCTTGACACCACAACTACATGTTTTCTCCAAAGCCACCCACACACACTGCGTGGAGGTGATACAGAGAACGTAGCGCTGCAGAAAATGTGATGTGTCATACAGCGGTGCAAGATAAACTAAGAAAGCATTTTGCAGACAAAAGCTCTATAAAACAGAGCAAAGCTTTGAGGGTGTAGCATTTACAATACAGTCAACACACATGAAATGAAAAAAAAGGGGGCTCTCAGCATTTCTTCCTCTCCTCCACCCAGCAACAGTGAGGCCTTGGCACAGGCTGCACATTGCCCCGAGTGAAAATCAAACCACTGACTACAGACATTTAGTAAATGGGTAGAAAATTTCCCCAGACAAGAGTAAACTCCGTTACAACACCCCATGAGACAAGGGGTTGTAAAACCAAATGAAGTGTGCAGCAAATTAGCCCTGCTTTGCTGCAGATATTGCAATAATTAATCCAGCCCTTGCACGCTTTTCTGCTGTGGTATTCTACCTTGTTGGCCAGGTCAGTCTCAGACGAGGGACTTAAAGATCTCTCTCCATTTACTTTTTTTTTTTTTTCCAGAAGAGGAAAACTATAGCTTCATGCATATTTACTTTGGGAACTCTGCTTCAAAGTTATTTGTCATTATTTTAGAGAAAAATGTCTCCTGAAATGTTTACATAGCTGCGTTCTTGTTATTTCTTTGAGTTCCAGGGTAATTGTCAAGATAGGTTAAAAACAACATTCCTCTCTGCTTCAACAAAGGAAGAGTTCGATTATTGGAGGCAGCAGCTTAAAACACTTGAAGCAACATCTTACTAAACTGCAAATGAACTCAAACATACTGTGTGTTTTGCCACATAGTGTTGACCAAATGTTATGAATTTTCCAAACCTTGGGTAGCATGGTTTATTACTTATTGGGGGGGGGGGGCTCCAGTGTTTCTTGGTTGGTTGTTACAGTAAACTGTGTTGCCATCCGTGCTGCATGGTGGAGACCTGAGACCTCTGAGATGGACGTGTTTACTCTGCAGTTAATCACCATGTCTGATGCGGCCTCTCTGGACGTGTGAGGGGGGAAATGCCGACTAAATGCAGTCACCACGACCTAATGAGGTGGTTTAGCTGCAGCAGCGCGCCTTCAGCCATACTCTGTAATTCAGAGACACCAACTCCGCAGTTCCCCCGGCCAGCCTGCGTCACGAGTGCGTTCGTCCGTATTCGCCATGTCGCCCACAACCCCGTGAAACATGTTGAACGGCTGCTGAGGAGACCGGGGTCCAATGGGCCGTCAATCAATGTGGAGTGTGTGGTTTGAAAAAGGGGAGAACGGCGAGAGCGTGGAATGGTTACGGAGTATTAGGAATTCAGGTTTGACCGATTTTCATGGAGCAAGCGTCAAACTTCCCATATGAAAGCAAAACGGGTGTAAAATCTGTTGCACACATCTCTTTCACATATAGAAGGCACTGCAGCAGGCCTTCCTCCTCCTCTCTGTCCTCGTGGCACAGCAGTGCTGTTCTTGGAAGCGCCTGGTGCTGTAGCTCCGCTCCTCAGTAATGGTTAAACAGCATGCCCATGCCATGCTCACTAATGACAGGCTAGGCTTATTCCACTGAAGTGGCGCTTTTCAGAGTCAACGGCGCACAGAGAGCACAGCAAAGCGCCTCCCAAAGCAGCTGAGGTGCTGTGAGGACACCGTCTACATGCACAAGAATGCACACATGTATTAACAAACACTCGGATGGGCTCGAACGAAGCTGTGCAACAGAGAAAAGTGTCTGCTTACACCGATTTTCACGGTGACTGATGATGTGGACCGAAACACATGCAAAGCCCCGGGTTTTTGTTTTGCGGCATTTATCTTCCAGCGATTCCTCAAAGATGTCTTTTTTCTGATACCACTCTCGAGAGGTATCAACTTCCAGCTTGGAATTAGTTTCTGGTCATCATCATGTATCATCTGCAGTCCTTACATTTTGTGTCATTTCTCATCTTGGGACCACCGATCAACTTTGCTTGAGTTTGAACCATTAAAATCACATGAAGCTGTCCAAGTGTCCCAGCATGAACTTACTCACATGTTTTGTATGTGTGACTGAAACATTTGTCTGTACATGAGGACAAACTACAAGTAAATCCCTCCTGGATTCACGAGAAAGAACTTCTGACACTGAATTTCAAACTGACTTTGATCAGATGAGAGAAAATGTGTGTCATTTGTTTGTCTTTAAAAACAGGAGGACGGTCAGAGTGTTTTGTTTGACTTGGCATTTGTTTAGCCATATTATTAGGACAGTAAACTTCCGAGCTGAGCCGGTATGTGCACCACATGTTGGGCCTTTTTTTTTTCTTTTCTTTTTTTTTACGTTTCCCATGAGACAGCTAAAATGTAAGAGGACCTCTACCTATTCCCACTGAGCAGTGATGTAGGGGAGGTAAAGGTCTGCAAAGTGTAGGAGAATTTCATGCACATCATCCATCATTTCCAGCAAGCAAAGCATGAATATGTGTGCACATGTGTATAGAAGAAATAGAATTCTTTTTTTTCTTTGCATTCGTGTGTGCGTAGGCATGTGTGCTTATAAAGGTATGCATTCACTCAAATTCTCTCCCTCTCTTTGGGATATCTGACTCTCAGACCCTGACACACTTTCCCAGCATCCACAGGCTGGATATGTTTCTGCCCCACGGCGAGGCCCACTTCTACACTTCCTCAGCAGAAAAGGTGGGAGCAAGAAGAATGCGTCTTTTCATCAACACTGGCACTGCATGAATATTTCAAAGAGGCAACATGATTCCTCAGTGCCACCCGACACAATGGAGAGGTCTCTGGGTGAATTCGGGTTGGAGCGAGCAGAGGTGAAATCTCAGATTGGAACTTGGCTTCCAGGCACCACCTGCTCAAAGTGACAGACATGCAGACAAGGGCCTGGAGCTGGTGCCGTGACAGAGGTTTGGTTAAACCCTATCTGACCATGTCTGCATGCACTGGTGCCAGGTCTGCCGCTGAGAGCTCGCCTTGCTGTGGAAAACCATAAGTACAAGCCCAGGCATGTGCCTGCATTGTTGATTGTGTGTGTGGATGGAGAGGATGGGTGTGCCTGTGGACATACCAGGCATTCCAGGGCGGCAATAAAGCCAAATTGAAGGTGGGGGATAAAGCCGGCATGTGTTGAGTGATACCTGGGCAGCTGGGAACGAGAAGGTGGGACAGAGAGGTTTAGGATGGTTGAGAGGTGCTGACACTACTTTAGGTGGAAAGTGGGGAAAGATTAAACTCGAATTAGGACTTTGCCCCATTTTGTGGTCAGACCAACATTATCTAGGTTGTGCTCCAATTTTGACTCAGAAATAGACACTTATGCCCTGAAAGGTGCAGTTGTTCACTCTCCCACAAGCAGTTGAATTGGTTTAATAAGACTTAAGTGGTTTTGCCCCATGTTGCACTGAGAAAATGTGCATCAAACATTTCTCTCAAATGGCACTGATTCCTGTACTGTATAACGGCCAGCACACTGTCATATTGTTATTATACTTGTTCATGGTGGCGACCCTGGATGTCACGTTGGTATGATATCTCCACATTTGTTTGGGTTTAGAAACCTTTCCAATGTGCTGGTTAAGGCATTGGCTAAACAGAGGCCCTTCAGATCCAGAGCAGATAGCAGATACATGGTTTAAAAAAAATACACATGCTGTTCAAAAACAGGGAACAAAATGTTCTTTCAATCATACAGCAAAGAAAGAAATGTCTACAATGGTGCTTCACAACCTTTTGGGCTGTGAGCGGTTCAAAATGTCTTCTCACGTTGAGTTTGAATAATTTTAGAAGGCTGAAGAGGACAAACTATCCCATATTTTATATTATTTATTAAACACAAAGCTGAGGCTCATGGGAATGTCATTAGCTTAGCATTACCATGAATATCAGAACAAAGTCTTCTGCCAGTCAAGTAGATGTTAACATTTTTCACTGGCTAAGTGAAAAACTTGACATATGTAAGAAAAATGTTGGCAAATATAGGAGAAGGCAAAAGAAAAGTGTAGAAAAATGTGTTTTTTCCTTTCCTGTTAATCATCTTAAGCCAAATTGGTCCACTGACCCTGTGTGAGCTGTTGACATCCAGGTTGGGAACCTCGTCTCTACAACATGTGAAAGGAAATTCCAAAGCTGACCTGATTTCTTAATGAACGAGATGCTCTTTTTTCTTTTATAAGACTTTGTCCAGCCATAAAACCATGAAAGACCATTTTATTGTGTAAGAGCCAAGTAATCACTCCACTCACTGTAATAAATTTCATATCACTTCCTCCATATGCTTGATATATTATCAGGAAATGTTGAAACTTTGCCAGTCATTGTTGAACATAACTTCATCTGCTTAGCAACAAATGTTTAATACCTCTCGCGTACAATCTCTGCACAGCTTGAGCTCTGGTATGTCCAGTTTTCTGCAGAGCACTTTTTGCAATGTAAATGTGTTCCAGTTCCAGATCTCTCTGTTGGTGAGTGCAGAGCATGGCTGAAGGCACGGCTCATTAAGCCACAACACTGAAGCAATTAAAGCCAATTGAAAGCCTGTTAGCGAACCCAATGGGCTCCCCGCTGAGACAGGTCCTGTAACATCACACTGGAGAAGAATGCGGGAGATAGGAGGTCCAGGCCGCAGACACAACGTGGTCATCAGGCAAACAATATTACAGTGTTCAAATCGAGCTCCACTGACATGAATCCAAAATTGTGGCAGATTTAAACTTAAAATGTTTTAAATGTTCAAACGAAACCTTTCTTCGTTTGTCGTTGAAATTTTTTCACCTGTTGTTCACCTTTTTATTTTCTTCCATTAGTGAATTTTGAACTTTGCAAGGTTGAAATAAAACAGCCTCCATTGTGCTTCTGATGCACTATGCGGTCCATCACTCTCACGCACTCTCTGCTCTGTTGTGGCAAAGACCCGGAGTTCTGCTGAAGCCCAAAATTAGCCCACAGCTTTAATAACGGAGCAATTTCCAAAGCTGTGTAATAATTACTCAATGCCCGCAGTTGACGGTGGGCCACTCGCCTCAAGTCTTCTGACATCTGGATGCTCTTCAGATAGTCGCCCCCCCCCCCAAACATGGCACTGTCAGTTCAAAATGGGGCTGCATCTCAAAAGACAACAGAAGAGGCTTTTGTCTTGTAGTTTGACAGATTTCCAGGGAACATGTGGACGGGGCAGCCGTTTTACTCCTGAGGTATCTCCCTCTGAATTCGGGGCTCTTTCTGTCCCTGGACAGCCTAATGCGAGCCAGATTGTTGGTGCTTTGGGGAAAATATAGATCTCATGATTACCAACAATTGACCAATTCATTTGAGACCTCATTTGACATGGCACATGTGCAGCTGCATTCAGGATTGTGGTTATAGTGTGTCTGTGTTTCTGAGTGTGTGTGTGCTTAGGCTCCATCACCCCACAATAATAAATCAAAAGAAGCTGGTAGCCTTTAGATGATGTTGGGCCCCATGTTTTGAAGAATGGATTGGCACTCAATAGGAGCACTGATTGAGCCACTGAGAGGGTGTTTGGATTAGAGTGAGCCCATACATTACAAAGATGGGGCTCTGCCTAAGTGTGTGTATGTGTGTGACAGCCAGTATATCCTTACCAATGCAGTTTTGGAGATACTTACTGTACAGCATCTTAGGACCCAACTAAATAGCGTGGAGCAGTAGATATAAAAGCAACAAAGGTTGTGTGATGAACGGTTTAAAGGCTCAACTGAGATCACAGGCCTTTGTAGCTGGAAGTTTTCAGCCCAGATTGCTTTAGATGGTCTGCCATAAAAGCTGTTTGGAAAGGACGAAAGGAGGCAATAGAGTAACTTTACTGGCTTGAGATGAAATGCTTGTGTACAAAGGGATTCCAGAAATGCCAGGGGAGATTCAGACTGCCCATGGCCAGGTAGCTCTCTAAAACATCCTCTTTCCTTATCAGAGAGCTGTGCACAGCTGGCATACAGCTGCTTCTTTGCACTGCTCTGTCTTAAACCACTGGCACCGGTACTTATACACAGTCTAATATAAAATGCATGAGCAGGGGAGCGCTGCAGATAACAGCGAAGATAAATCTGAAACTTGTTTTTGCCTTTTATCTTAAATGCATTTTATCACCCACAGCTGACAAGTGCCATCTCCTCAGATAGTCTCAAAGAGGAAACCACTGAGTGCAGTAAACAAACAAAAAGATATGTGTCCTTACAACACAGCACTAAAAGTAAAGTAAAGATGCTTTTTTTCAAAAATAATGCCATTAACTGATGCAGTAACCTAAATAAAATTAATATTTGGTGTGACCACCCTTTGGCTTTAAAATGGCTCCTGTTCTACACTTGGACGTACTTTTTTCAGGTACACTGCAAGTAATTTGTTCCAAGCATCTTGCTTGAAAAACTTGCCCCAGTTCTTCCTAGTATTTAGTCTGTGTCAGTATCTTCGGTCTCTTCATGTGATCCCAGACTGACTCCATGATGATGTCATACCATCTATCGCAGGATTAGTTGAATATAGTTCTTTATGAGTCATAGTCAAGAACTATCTTCATACTATATTCAGCATATATACAGATGGTCTGAAGACAGTTCTCCATGACTTTGGCTGTATGGTTTTGTGTTTTTTTTTTGCTGCACAATGAATGTGGGACCAATCAGGTGCCTCCCTGATGGTACTGTGTGATGGCTGAAAATACAAACATCTTAACCTTTGCACAGTACTGTGCTTGGACAGTGAGTACTGCATATGGCCATCCATATAAACAGGTTTCTCACACATGACATTGCATGCTCATAATAATCAAATTAAGCACACATCCATTGCATCATCTTGGTCATTGCAGTAAAGACATCCGTTGTGAGAAATAAAAATTTAGTACAGCTTGGAAATCCTCTGTTTGTTAAATATGAAGCTGCAGCCAGCAGCCAATTAGTTTAGCTTAGCATAGAAAAATGGAAACAGGGGAAACAGCAAGCATAGCTCTGTCCAGAGGCAACAAAATCAACCATAGCAGCACCTCTAAAGCTCACGAATTAACACATTATACCTCCTTTGTTTAATGTGTAAGTGATAACAGCCTTGTTGTCAGCTTTTTCAATTGTTCTACCCAATTAATATAAACATATCTGTCTGTGTTCACATCTAAACAAAGAAGATACAGTGTGTTAATTAGTGGGCTTTCAAGGTGTTGGTAGGTGGTAATCAGAAATTTGGACAGAGCAAGGCTAACTTTTTTATGCCATAGAGCTAATTTAATGGCCATTAGGCTCTTAATACACAGATATCAAGTCAATCATTGCATTTAAGTCTTGTAAATTAAGTAAATCAGCATATTTCTATATTTTAAGCACTGCAGTGAGAAGCTGGCCCATTATGTTTCTTTGTTGGTTTACCGTCAACGGTTTACTTTGCTCTCTGCTCCATCATACTGCCCTATTTGTTCGGCCAATCTTATTAATTCAGTGCTGTCTTATCATCAGGTTTCTTGCAAAACTCCTAAAGTAGCTATTTGTAGGTTTTGTTATTACTACATAGCTAATGTTAGCATTAACAGCTGTTTACTTACCAGTCTAGAAGAAGTGTTGCAAGTTCAGTATCAAACTTCATTCATTTAGTCGCCATAACTTGTCTCCAGCGGTGGAAAGCAACGCCAATGTTGACTCACTGTAGCCTCCAATCTGCCCTGAAGAAGTAGATCCGCTAAGAGGGCGTATTATAACCTCTTGTCTTGTAAACGCAACGATGGCCAAAGCTCTTGTCAAGTGAAAATCATAACCACCCGCTCCCGACAAGAAACCACGTGCGGTGCCAGAGAAAACTTACAAATAGCCTTTTTACATTTTGTGAGAATTCTGGATCAGCATGGAGCAGAAAGCAGCAGTGAGATGGAACCTCTATTTTTTCAAAGCTAAGGAGTTAATTCTCATTGAGAAAATAGTGGCAGCTGGTTTAATCATCTTGCGGGACTTCACAGAGGATCACAACCACAGAACATGAAAATAAACATGGTTGACATTTTGTGGTATGTGGGAAGAGATGTCTATAGAATCCACTCACTATAATTAAGAGGTTGTACAGATCTTACTATGAGGATTTAAAAAAAATATTTTACATTGAGGCGCATTGAAACACATGCACCTAATGGTCAAGCACAACGACCCACCGCAACAGAACTAAATTAGAAAAACATGCATGGAGAGTATCTACGTGCAAGTCAGAAATACACCAATGAGTAAAAATTATTAACAGACACAACTGGGAGTAAAACATGTACACAGAAGTAGAATATTTACACATACTGTATATACACACATGCATAGAAAAATATACACTATGCATAGTCAAGGAAAGGGCTCAAAATATCTTGAAATGATCTATTTCCTCCTAATGGAAAATGAAAAATCATATGTCTGATCTGTTAACAGTTAGCAGATTTCTACTATTGTTACATATTTCTTTTGGCTAGGTAAGGAGTGATGATTACAACAAACCCTGGTTGTGAGTTGTATATTATGACCGTGTTGTTTTTTTGTGTTAATTATTTTCTTCTCATAATTAGAGATTATTCAGTTTGTACTCAAAAGTATTTGTCTGTCCAGTGAGTTGAGGTTCTTTGAGTGTTTGACTGTAAATGTTAATAACAAAGAGCTTCTATCACTGGGACAACTATCCAGTCAGAAGAAAACAACACTCCATGAGCATCAAAAATATTTCCTACCATTTTAACTCTTAAAAGATCAGAACCAAACGCCTGCTGCTCCACGGCCTGTTAGCGTGCGATTCCTTGATCCCTCTGTAACATGAAGCCTGTGTAGCGAGCCGGACCACATGGGGAGTGCGATGTTGTGAGGTGAGGTATTTTTCAACTGGGAGACGGATATGTAATGCATTCCAGACACTTGGGCCGCACACGGCTTTCTCCCCTGCTACCTATAGGCATCAATCCTCTCCCCTTTCGCAAGAACAATAAACCCACTGCCACTAAGGAAGAACTCATTTCAGACCTGAAAACACAACTACCTCTTCTGTCGCTTCCTGAGGCCTGTGGAGAGGGAGCCCAACTTTAGCCTACTGGCTTGGAGTTGGTCTCTAAACACTAAACATCTTCTCTGACCTATACACATCAACCCTTGACCTAATATTTAACACCCACATCCAGAGAGTTAAGACCCAGAGCTTTTCGCTGTTGACCTCTAGCTCACCCACAAAGCCAACCAGGACACTAAATCGTTCACCGGTCCCTCAGAAAAGTTGCGTTACTTCTCCGACACACGACCTCCTGGATCATCATCTCATATGAAGATGTTTTTGGTGACTCTCCTACATGGAGGTCTAAGCTGGTTTGACTGAGTTGCATAACTGGGATGATACTCAGGTTTCTCTTTTCAATGAAGCCCAGATGGAAAGATGATGTGTTTTTTCAAAAACAAAGCCCAATGGGATCTGCGTGCCTCCTCCCTCTCTCACTTCCTACCCTCTTCCCTCCATCTTTTCCTCATCTCGTCCACACCGTGTTAAGGAGCTCCAATCAGGTTTGAGCCTAAAACAACAAAGACGGCCTCTGCGACAGCCTTTCTTTTCACCTTGTCAACACTTAGGGTGGGATGCAAAGACGTATATGAAACCCAGAGTGCTGAGATAATACTCGTAATTAATGTGCAGGGGTAGTAAAAGTATCAACATGAGTTTTATTATCAGCTTGCACGGCCTGTCCTCCCACAGCTTTGACTGAAATTTTCAGTGATGTTCATTTGCAAAACAGCTTCCTCTTCGCTTCATTTCATTTCAATCACATTTTTCCCTCTTTCACTCTTTATTAAATCTGTTTCATTGAGTGTGACTCACCAGTCACAGCCAGAAGTGAGTGGGCAGTGGCAAGTTCATTTTCTATATTTTTTATTTCAGTAAAACCAGACCCGTCTACTCGTGCTCCTTCGAATGGCCGCCAAAGAACAACAGATTGACAGCCTTCCCAGTGTGAGACCAACACTCCTGCTTGGCCTTCATTTAAGAGGAATGCACGGGTGGAAGTGTGTCTGCATGTGCGATGTCTATGTGTGTCTCAGCTTCCCTGTGCCGTTCCAATGTTCTCCCCTCTTTCAACCCTCCATTTTTTGTTTTAATTCCTCTCTTCCAAGGCATCTGATCCTGTGGACCTTCAGACATGTGAGAGCTGATGGTGCATTCCTCCCGCCCAGGCTGGAGAGCTTTGAACTGAGCTGCATGAAACAAGGCCAAACTTAGCTCTACTGGGCTGGATTATACCTGTATTATGCTTGTGCGTTAAGAAATCTCTTTAATCATAGGTGTCTATGGCATGGGGTTGTAATAACCTTTTTTTTTTTTTTTCTCAAAACAACACTATGACTGGGAACCAGGCAGGACAGCCCAACAATGTGCTGAAACTCGCTATAAAGCTTAAATGTGAGTATTGTGTGTAGGTTCATCACTACGATGACCCCTTTGACATTTTTCATTGGTTTCTCATTGTCATTTGATTCAATCATTATTATTAAATTATAATTTACGGCTACGTTAAGGAAGAGGTTAAAGGGGCTATTTGTAAGTTTTACTATTGCAATATAGCCAACGTTTGCATTAACAGCTATTTATTTACCAGTCTTGGTAAAAGCTTCAGTCATTGTTGCAGTTCCAAGACAAGAGGTTAGAGCAGCGTTACTTCATGTCAGCCTGGAGGCTACAGTGACTCAGTATCGGGAAGTGACGAGACAGTCGGACCGGGCCGGGGCTAGCTGGTTGGTATGGTAACCTCAGTACAAGTGAAGAAGTGATAGAAATAGAAGCAAAACAAGAGGGTTGCTTTCCACTGCTTTCCACATTTCTTCTAGATTGGTGAGTATACTGCTGTTAACACTAATGTTGGCCATGTAGCAATAGCAAAACTTACAAAAAGCTCCTTTAACCTGCAGTATGTCACATGAAAGAAGCAGTGATTAAAGAAAAATAATGAAACTTATATGCAGCTATATTTAGTTTTTCCTTCATTACTACCTTGCTACTCCAACGCTGGGGACCATTACTTTCAGTTAAGTCAAAGTCAAGTCATGATAAAATGATAAAAGTGATTTATGTCTTACACACACTCTACACACTGATATGAACATTTTCCTTTCTAATAGGTCCAAAATTAAAAATTCAAGCAATACAGTAATGCAAGGTTTTATATCAGGCTTGTTCAAGCTATTAACCTGATAGTCTTTGGGAGAGAGGTCTCAGGTACTGTATATGTAGTCATGTCTGACTTGGATCCAAGTATCAAATTCGCAGCTTTGGTTTCGATGGTGTCAAACTACATGGCTGTGTTGGCAGTGCTCTGCATTCACTGTAGTGTATATATTTACATTTCACATTTATCCTATTATAAAGAACAGCGACAATGCACTGAAATTGTTTTGCTAAATGAGGACAAGATTACTAGCTCTTACAGCACTCCTTGTGTGTGTTTTGCTCTTATTGGATGCACTTCATTGTCATTTTGTTGGGTGACTTACCTGCTGTATCTTTGTACACATTCAGGTTTAACTGTGTTAGTGAGAGTGTGGCTTTTACTGTGTGTACGTACTAGAGAAGAGGCCGGAAATGTGAAAAGGTGTTTACTCCCTGCAAAAAAAAAAAAGGAGAAGTTAGACTGTAACAAACTTTGTAAAAGCAGTCCTCCAAGAGAAGTATGTTCCCTTCTTCCCTCTCACTGAGGATGGCCTAAAAACATTAATGCCACACTAGGCCAGGTCAAGCTGGCCCGTTCCACACTCGGCTACCTCTGAGACTTTGCCCTCTTTTAGTTTCTGAGAACTACAGTCCAAACTCTCTTTTATTGACCTACTTTCGAGGTGGTGCGCAGATGATATATGGTGCTGGCCTTTTTGGAGAACAGGGCTAACCAAGTGGTGGGGGCTGTGGGGGGCTGCAGCGTTGCATACCTCTGTGTATGTACAAGGGGTAGCCTTTCACCTCTCCGGCTCTGTGCAGCCTTTGTCTTTGCAGGAGAGGACATAAATCAACAGAGGTCCAGCGCAGAAATCAACAGTCACCAAAAACCTTTAAATGAAGAAAGAAACCCGAGAGGTGAGGTGAATAGAAAAGGTAAAAGTTCTGCAGAGGGATTTTGTTCAGTTGCTAAATCTCGAGATTCATTCTGAAAGTGAGAGCCAATTCACAATCCCCAGTTCCACCCCCATGTGTATGTGAGTGCAGAGGCAGGATTTATGTTGAATCTACAACATGTTCAGCTCACGAATCTGGCAGGCAGCTAGGAGACGGAGCGAGGACGAGAAAAAGATAAAGTAAGAGAGAGAGGGAGAGAATGATCCAGCCCCTCTCTCAGGCTTAACTCTAATCAGCTCTGAAGAAGGAAAACACAGACAGGGAGTCATCGGGAAAAAGAATGTGTGAAAGTCCAACTTCTCAAAAGAAAAAGCGGCATCATCGACTGTTTTGTCACACAAAGGTGCAGAGTTAAAGGGTTTCCTCTCATGGTGTTGACCTCTCACCTTTTTCACCAGTATGTCAAAAACAACTGACATGCCCTTCTTTCAATTGTCAGCAGAAAACAGGAGAGTGCTGTCTCTTTGACTTGCACACACTGGCTGAAGTAAGATGATACTGCCTTCAGGCTTCAAAGCTTTGACAAAAGATTCAATTTAGTTCCAGGATTTACTACAACAGTTTTTCCCCTTAAGTTTTATAAGGGTATTGTTCCATGCCGCATTCAATTTTAAGTAGCACAATGTCTCCTCGTATTTTTATATTATATGTGATTGGTGACATGATTGAGGTGAAATAAAAAAAACAAACTAACAAATCAAACAATGCAGATGATGTAACACAATAGAAACAATTAAAGGAAAACCCAATAAAAGATGAAAATTAAATAATAGCCACAAAACACTAATGCAAAATTTAGGCTAAAGAAGTTTCCATTTAAAAATATCAACATTTTCCGCTTTTATCAGATCCCCTGACACACACGCAGCATTTAGTTTTACATACGGTATAGCCACATTCCCTGCATGTTACAATAAAAGGCAAAAGACCATTTTCAGTGTGATTTCAGTGTTATTTTACTGAAACAATGTTCCACTACTCTGATTATTATAATCTTGTTGATGACTGATAATCTGTACATCATATGTCATACCGACTACTGTTAGACTCCTCTACATTAAAGTATAAATTAGAAATTTTAATGTGAACATATCATCAAATTATTCATATCAGTTTTTTGTAGAAAAATGAGACAATCCAGATGAAAAATGATGCAGTCCAAGTGGAAGTTTAAGCCACTCTTTTGAGGCTACCACTGCAGGCAATGAAGTCAGAAAGACCAATATTCTCTCTCTTTTAGCTCTGTTTAAGTCCTAATGGAACTATCTGGCTTTTTAGCCGCTTAATGCTAACAGTGTGTGTCTGCTGGTTAGTGCTGCCTGCTGCAGCTGAATATGATGCTATGAGAGCAGTGAGGGTGGATCACAACAGTAAAGTTGTGGACAGCTGAACAATGAGCTGAAACTCACTGTGAAGCTCTGTAAATCTGAAGGGAGCTGCTAAATCTTGGTGATAATTCTTACTACAAGCAGCCCCTTTCATGTTGTCACAGTGTTCTCACATTGTCATTTGATACACTTTTATTATTAAAATATCAATTATAGCTGTTTTAAACAATAAAAGAGCATTTTTAGAGAGTTTAAAGACATTATGTGGACACGGATTTTGGAGTTCAATCACCTTTTATTTGCTACTGAATTACTGCTTTGTATTCACTCATTATATCCATGTTGTATATGAGGTTATGTATATGTAGTGTATCATAGAAAGGTGTTCGTGTAATGTCTCACCCTGTAAACATTAGAGCATGTAATCACTCTTCTTCAACCACAGCTGTCTCTCTCAAAGCTGTGAAGTGATGATGGTTATCAGCCATTACACACACACACACATACAGACACACACTGCAACCTACTGCAGCATGTCCCAACAGGTGTAGACCCTGTACACCGGGAGTTATTAGATGCTGTCACTGTGCCATTACATAAGTGTTTTCAGACGAGGGTGAAGCATTCTTACAAGCTGATTCACAAGTGTTAAAACATTTTAAAACATGGAAATGAGTAGTCTGCTGAGCGCCACTTGGACAAGGGAATGAATCAGGAGCCATTAAATCAATGTAAGACCTGAGCAGGGCTGAGACAGGTGTGAGCAACTTCCCAGGTGCACCTCCACAGGCCATGTAGCACCCGTAATCAGCAGTCAAGGGTGGTAATAACAGGGTGCTGGTGTCAGAGAGCTGTACACACTCAAACAGAGGTACAAACAGTTCTAACTCTGAGGGACACTTTTGCACGCAAACTTAGGCCGGTTTCATCACGACATGCATTTTGCTTTCTCAGCCTTCTCACACATTCTCCATCCGTCTGAGTCTTGCTGTGGACCACTCAGACATTTTCACTCCTCCGCTCGGATCTTTCAGCCACTATCTCACAGGTCAGCACATAATGCTATAAACTGGAGCAGCAGCTGTGCGGTTATATAAGCAGCTCCCAACCTGTCTACAAACCTGTCGACCTTTCGCCATTAGACTCAGATCAGAGGTCAACTAACACTTCAAAACAAAGACAGAACGCAAACTATAATGTTTTTTGATGTTGGGGAAAATCACCGCTGCATTTATTTACTACTAAGGAACGAAAATTTGAATTTTCCTCACGTTTTGTGTAAGGAAATATAAACTAAAATGCAATTATGATGAAATTACATAATGCTATTGTTCACATTCTTTGACATATGTGTGAAAATAGCGTCTAGGCTTCAAGCCGTGGCAACATCTAAGGGCCAGCATCGCAGCACGCGGTGGTGTGCTAATGAGTGGAGCGTGTCATTGCTGAGAAGCCCACAAAGCGATGGTTAAAGAGAGCCAAAGGGAAACCAGAACTTCCAGGTTCTGTTCCAGAAGAAAGAAAACCTCATTCAGAATCACATTGACATTTGTGAAGATGGTAATAACTAAAAATACAGCTTTGGAGCTGCATTACTCAAGTGCATGTTGTTTGGTTCACCATGGAAGTGTAGATAAGGATGGTAAACTAAAAAAAACTATCTAAGGTTGTTTATTCAATATTTCAGTCTTTAACAAATATAATTTCCCATACACTACTGCACGTTTAACATCACAACTCGAAAATAGAGGTGAGTCAATGCACGAGTTGAGGGGCTGTGGCTGGTTCATTTATTTGTTTATTAACAGAGAGGACAACATGGTTAGCTAAAAAAAAGACCTTAAAGGAGAGTGCTTTTTTATGGATGTGGATGAAACCAAGTTACAATAGTGTAACAGTTGTATTCTCACACAGTTATCACTGTATAACTTCTAATAGCACTCTCCAATAGAAAGTGCAATGAATACCAATTTGTCTTGGAATAAGGACTTTAAAGCCCAGGAGCTTCATTTTTTTCCTAAAGAAAGAGAGAAGAAATGCTGAAGGAGATGTGCATTGATTTACAGAAACTTGTGTGAAAAGAGGCTAGCTCAGATCATGTGACATTTGACCTATTCAGCCTTAGTGATTTTAAGACAGCTTTCCCTTTACAACAGTCAACGTTTGTTATGTCCCATCATGTTGTTAAGTTTGTATTACACTAGCAAGCTAAGCTAACTAGCTTCAACATGGAAAGTGGAAACAAGTTAGCCTGGCTTGCTAACATTAGCACTGAAGTCAATGGCAGCTCCCACACACTGACCTAACTGCCAAAACTCACAGAAATGTTTAGTCCTGTGACCTCAGCAGCCCCCAGAGTAACGTAGGGACTGCTCAAATCCCAAATGAGACTAAACAACTGCTGCAGAAAAATAAATTAACTTAAATTTCTTATTTTGGGTAATCACAAATTTAACCAACCAAAAGTCAAAACAAACGGCATATACATATACATTGATTTCTAAGAAAAAAAGTATTTTATTTTGGGCCACATGCATAACTAATGTGTGAGTGTGAGTGTGTGTGTGTGTGTACAGATTTTAGAGCTGTGTGTGGATGTGCTCTGTCAAAAAGAAGATTGATGTAAGAGATTTGCGAAAGGCTACATGAATCAAAAGCAGCCTAAGTCTATTGACAGATGAAATGAACATTTGCCACCTGTGTGCTCTTATCTTGAGCTGCTGTTAATCTGAGGCAGGTGAGAGGGGGGTGCCGTCTGTCACGGACTGCAGGTATGTGAGGACATGCAGCTGTTGTCTTCCCCTGCTTTTCCTCAGTGGGGTGTGGTAACGGTGCTGGCACATTGTGTCCTCAGTACCGAAAAAGAATGCAAAAGTTTCACTCAAAAACCACTCCATACTCAGCGCCCGTACCGAATACCTCTCGATCAGCGGTGCACTTTTTTTTCCCCCCCGAAATTTCCTTCATGGTGATGTCAGAAGCTTAGCGAAGCGAACAGCGAGCAGATCCGGCCTCTGGTCTAGCCAGGATGTCATTATGAGATACCAGCGTCACCGCATGCTATTTTTAACTATGTCCTTTTCCAATTAGACCACAGTCACAGCAAGCAAGCCAGGCTCCATGTGTATGTTTGTGTACGACTGTGTGACCCTGGAGTCTGGTTGGTTATGTATCGGGGAGGGGGGGGTGACTGTCTAGCAGCTCGTCTCAGACACATCTGATATGTATGCTGCTGATTACTGGCCCTGTCAGAGATTATTCAACAGTGCTGCAGTGGAAAGCTCTTGTCCCTGAGATGCTGTGTGAGTTTATGGAGCTCTGAATGTGGAGGTACGACCACGGTGACCGTCCTGTGTGACCCTGCTGACTGTAAACACACACCAGGCCTAATCTGCTGGGCCTCCTTAAGCTCCACAGCAAACAGGACCCCTGACAGAGGAGCTGTACTGAGGAAATAATGAGTTGAACATGGTGGACACACCAAGTGCATGCAAATCAAAAATACCTGAGTTCCATAAAGGATGACAGAAGTTTTTCATGTTTTATCTCATTTGCTACAAATCACATAATTATTTCATATCACATCTAATCATTCCAAAAACTTCCAAAAATCTGATCTACCTATTCAAATATCACTGTTTGTTTATCAAAGTAAACAGGCTGGTGGGGCCTAGTGATTTTGATTGAAATCATTATTACAAAAGGATATCTTCTAATTTCAAAATATATCACAATATGGCAAATGTAGGTGTCATCACAGGTAAAATAGTCAAATTGATGAGCGTGAAAGTTCATTCTTGACCTTGAAAACAGTTAGTGTGACCAAAAAAGGTCCACTGCAACCTGTGTCGAGGTCTTTCAAGCACATCTCATGGTCGTCAACAGTGGATAGAGTCACTCAATTGCCATGGAGATGGCTCAGTTATTACATTGTGACTTAAGCTCCAGAAGAAGCTAGTAAGTGGATGTTTAATGTTTTTTTAGTCAAACCAAAGATGTTTAAAGCAATAAACTGTTCTGCTTTACATAAGACCAAACTATTGCTTAGTTTATAATCACAGTTTCATCATAATCATTGATTTGGACACTAGAAATTTGAACATTGACAACATAAAATAACAACAATATGATTCCACTGAGTGATGATAAACAATAATGTTGATATGGTCCTTCAAGTAACACAAGGATGAGTACAAAGGGTAATAATCCAATCAAGAACCACAGAAAAACTACACACACATCTCACTCTGAAAGTGAGGCAGGACATGTGTGGCAGGCATATCAGAGCCCGGGGCGCTGCCCACCACGCTCCCCTTCATGCTGACAGGTCCTCAGTGCCACAACTAACACTCATGCCAGATTGGAATCTTTGATCTTACATAACCTCCTTAAATTCTGCAGCCACCACCTCTACTGCAGAGCTTAGTGCAGAGAAAAGCTTTTGTCTCAGAACAAAGCCAAAACACCACATCTGTCAGCAACACTCATTTGTTTAGAATTCCTCTTTTTTTTATCCTTTTACATCAATATCAAGCACAGCCCGGACAGGCTTAATGACCTACGGCGCGGAGAAGAAAAAGTCAGTTGCCAGGGAATTGTGTTTGTATAGACTGTGGGTTCCGCTGAAGGGAAGCTATGGGTGGCAAGAGGAGGAGGAGAGAGGTGAGAGGATGTGGGGAGGACAGTAGTGGCTTGGCACGAGTCACTGTGGGTGTGCGTTGGCCCTTGTTGCCGGGCTGATGGGGAACATCATGCAATATAGTCCTGCATTGGAGAGTTTTTATAGAGTGAGAGTGAAAGAGGGAGAGAGTGATCATTATGGCTCCTGGAATAGCATAATTAGAGAGAAAGGCCTTGCTGTCTCAGTGCCTGTGAGTGTATCTCTGCGTAGGAGTGTTGTTTTTCTCTTCCTCAGGGGAACATGACAGTATAGCAACCCAGGTGCATTTATGTAACACTGGTCTACTGATACTTTTTTTCTGACACTGGGATTATTTAAGAGATGGGCGGCCATTTCAAAAGTGTGTGCCAATAACTAATAAAAGTGAGATGACTCTGTAAACTGTATGTCCGATAAATTACTACAAGAGCCACAAGTGGGCCAGTCATTGCAAATCATGCTGTGCAGCCAAACATTGCTTAAAGGGAAACATTAGATTCTAAGACTTCACTCCCCAATGTCTACTCCTGAATGTTGGAATATGATGCCAACCGTTGCTTAAACCTACACTATTTCCTTTTCTTCCTGCAGTCATTGCTTTGTGGGGGTAAAGTAAACAAGCTATGAAGACCACACTATGGGAACCACGTTATGGGAAGTTCTTACAAAGAACTGCCTTTTTACACGTCCAGCAGATACTGAGCAAAGGTGAGGATAATGCATTCGCTTGTGCATGGATGCAAATCATTGCCATAATAATTGGAAACATGTCAGCAAATGAATACTAACTACAACTGAATACTGTTTTATCTCAGCTCAATACTTCATCCATGGTTCTGTTTATGTGGCTTGTAACATAACGGTTAACAACCTACCTCCTCCACTCGTGGCTGCAAACCCCAGTGTTAACAGAGACAGGTGATAACCAGCTTCATGATACCGTTTTCTGTTTGTTTTTTAAACCAAAGGGAGTATTTTCTACATATGAAAAAGTCCCTCTGAAAACTGTTCAGAGATAGGTCAGAGGATGATGGAGAGTGGACAGTGATTCTAGGAAGAGGTGTTGATGTTAAAACTTATGTTTCACTGATTTCAACACTACAGACTGAATTATATTAATCTTCAACCCACTCTTTAGTTCAGTGGTAGAGGCAACAGTCTAAGAGACAGATATTCAACACCCAGCCAACCTACACACTGCAATTATTTTGTCATTTGGGTGAACTGACCCTTTGAGTTTATTTGAAAGACTCCAAAAAGCCCAAATATCTTGCAATGATACTAATGGCTAACGATATATTCAGATCTTTAGTTCTGTCTGTAAACGCAGGAAACATTTTATCAGCAACTATCAAACAAAAATTAACAGAGCCTTGATTGAAATTAGTCCAGTAAGTAAACACCAGACTGATGGAGTAGCCTAATCATCACATCTCAACAAGAGAATGTGGATGTGATAGCGGTAAATATACATCAAGGCTAAGTTCAGGAAATAGGAAGTGAACACTTTGCAGGGCTGCGAACGGCAAATTGATTTGCTCCTTGGAACAAAAGCATAATCAGACTGTTTCCAGATTTATTGCTCCACCATTTCCGTTAACAAAGAGCAGCTTAAATGATTACAACTGCACATATGCACGCTCGCACGTGTGTGCAGATACACGTTAGCGCACACTCTGAGTTAATTGCATGCATGCCTATGTGTGTTCACACTCACTCAAACACAAACACACACACACACACACAGACACACACACCGCCATTCTTTACCATCAGCTTGACTTGATTAGCTGTTGCGGTGTGTGCAACCACTCTGCTGATGAAAGACAAGGAGCTGGATCTGTCACTGCCGCATGGGCATTAAAATCACGACAGTTTACACAACAATGGAGCACTAAAGTTGGCCTTCATTAGAGGGATTAGAAGCCTAATCTAAAACACTGTTCAAGTCTCTCATCCCAAACCCTAAACAGCCTCTCTAGGGGGGCCCTTCCCTCCTACACCAACCATAACATCTCAGACTTCAAACACTCCATCTGTAACCCCAACCTCTGGGTGCTATCCCCTCTCTCATCGACCCCTATCTCAGAGCGAAGGGGTTGCAGAGGGTGATGGACCCCATGTGATGGCACAGCTGTGGAATGATTTATTGCTGGGTTAATTATTGGGTGAGAGGGAATTGTACCCACAGGTCACGAGCTCTGGTCTGATTACTGGTTCACCTGCTATCAGATTGTAGCATACAGTTCATTAGCTTCTTAATGGGGCTCATGCCTCCCTCTCTCACTCCCCCTCTCTGGACAGCTTAGGGCCATGGAAGGAAAGGTTAGAGTCCAGGGAATAGAGGGCGTGCTGCCTCTATTGCAGTAATTAAAGGTCATTTGTTTTGAGGACTTCCTGTGCTGACCAGCTGAACAATGTCTGTCCACTGTAAAGTGTGGACACTGCGTCTTCCAAAAAACTATTTTCCCATTACTACATAATAATAATACATTTTACTACAACAGCACTTTAAAAACAACAATAGAACTTGGTGATTCTAAAGAAGAAGCAGAGTTTTTAAGTAAAAAAAAAAAAGTTTTTGGCTCTTGAAGACAAATGGTTGAAATCTTCAAGCATCTGCAAAATGGTAAAGTGGAGTTTTGATTAAATAAGACTTTATTAGTTACATGTTCCTTTATTAAGAAAGGAGGGTGTGGAATAAGCTAAACCATCCATTAGAGTTCAGGACCGTTTGCACACACTGCTCCAGACAAATGGAGCAGTGGATTTTTTAACTGGGATGAATGAGGAAATTCAAACTGTTTTGTGAAACATATTTTAACACAGAATACGTCATCCACAGTATATTCTTATTTGAGTTCATGACTTTGTTTACCTTTATTTTCTGTTTCTTCTTTGTTGTTTATCAGATTCTATGTCTCTGAGCCCAAACTGAGAAGCTGATACGTTTTTCCAGTGTAGCAATGATGCTATTTCTGTGAAGAGGTGTTACTGCTGGATTTTTGAACAACAAAATTCCATACAACTCCACTGTAGAAACTGCAGGGACAAATATCTAAAGACATGCGCCCACAAAACCAAAACTATTAACTTGGCTAGTGATTTGAGTGAACAAACCCTTTAAAACAAAGTCTGACATGCCATGAGTCTAACCCAAACTGACGAAGAGAGCTGTGACAGGCTGGGATAGTCTGAAGGGTGCAGAAGCAAAGTTGGTATAATCAGTCCTGGGGCATAAACGTTAATTGACTGCAATCTTCTGTTTCCTCATATTAACTATAATCAGCAATCATCGCACACTGCAATTCATGACCTTATAAAAACACATCTCAGAATGAAATCTCTACTACTTTTCTATTTTTTCTTTGACCCATCTTGAAATGAAATTAAACTAAACTACTGGATTTTGGGGCACAGTAAAAAAAAAACAAAAAAAAAACACACAGATAAAGAACCTGCTTTCCCTTATGCTCATTAGCCTAAAAGTGGAACGAAGAAGAATTTAATGCCAACTTTAATTCCTATTTTTAACACATTAAAAACCTGGACCAGACTATGGAATCTAAGAGCTGGAGGTGGAGATGGAGGTGACTGTACACATGATGGAAAACCAGCTGCCACATTTTTAACAGTGTGATTGGATTGGGTTTGGCATAGTTCTCATAACAACACCCTCGAATGTATACCTTTTTATTATTTCCCATAATGTGGGTGTTGGCGGAAGCACACAGAAAAAGGTATTCCTCTGAAACTGTGTGAGCTGTGAAGTAATCACCCAAATACATTCTTGTTAGCCCTGAGTCCAGTTGACACTCACTGGGCTTTTACCCAAGCTAAAAATATGTCTCCTTTTCTTTCATCTCTCCTCCCTTTCATTCTGCATGTGAGAGCTTTACTGGGTGCTGCTGGTCCATGGCCTAACTGAGGCCTAAAGCACCCCTCCTGTAAAGTGGTGGGATGCCAAACATCCTCTGATTTACAGCTTGGAGCACACGCTATTCCTTTGCTCCTATGGGCTATAAAAGGCAAATGAGAGCGAGATGTCCAGATCCCACTTGCTATATTAACCTACATTCTTTCCAATAGAGTAGATAGGCTGCATGAACTGACTATAACCACATGCTGAAAAGAGCCAAACCTTCCAGGCCCCAACAGAGAGCTCACGTGAAGGGCAGATGGAGGGCTGGGATAGTGGTCTGATAAAATCAGCTGCTGACCTGCTCTTGCACACTTTATATAGACCAGTCAATAACATTCCTTTTCTTCTATACAACACTGGCTCCACAGCCTTGTCTGGCCTCAAATCATATTAAATATTTTCTCAGGTATTCAAGGTAGGAACACCTGGGCCAACCTGAATGACAAAAAAGTCAAAGGGATAAGAGACATCTTCAGGACCAAACACAGTGGTGCATTCAGGTGACTCCTCGATTCACTCATGGACTCGCCTCGTTTCTCAAGCTATGATTTGTAGCCAGTGAAGATTTAGGACTTGAGGGAAATGGTACTCATTAAAGGCCACTAAACGACAGAAATATGAAATTGTTGCCGTAACATGATGATGGCCGTACGGTATTTGTTATTTTCAAGTTTTAATTTCTCCTTATCACTCCACACATATCTGATGTTTTCATCTGCCCCTATTTTCAGTATTTTTGGTGGGTTTTAAATCACATGCTTCATGTACTGACATCATGAATTATTCGTTTGTTGCATTTTGCTGTACAACTATTCCACCTCAGCCAAACATGTTGAGATTTTTTTCAACTTTCCAGCATTTCCACTCAGATTTTTCTATTGGAAATGTACATAAAAACAAGTGTATAAAAACCCACCCTTGGGTTTTGAAAAAACGTTTTCTTACTTGGTCCCAGTTTCACTTCAGCTGTCTACAATAATTCAATGGCAATCCATTCTCATCTCATTCAAAATCTAGAGTTAGAGGGCCATCAAAGTCATACAGATACATAATCTGGGAACCATGAATGTCTGATGAAAGTCTGTTCAAAATTCATCCAGCAATTGTTAAGATATTTAGAGTCAAAGGATCACCAAAACAGGCTTCATCCTCTGGGGCACATGAATGTTGTTCCACTGAATAGTTGTTGAGATGTTTCAGTCTGGACCAGAGCGGTGATCTGACTGACTGACTGACTGACTGGCATTGTCATCCATAGACCCACACCATGGCTGAGAGTCAGCGGACTGGGGGAAAACAACAGAAATCTACAATAACACCAAAAGGGGAAAAATAAAAATAGGAGGTTTCTATCAGATTCTTGTTCTTGCTTTGAAGTACTGTACAGAGATCGTTGTGAGCAGACCCCTGTTGAAGATGCCGCCAGAACCCTCAACTGCCTTCACCCCACCCGTTCCTCTCAGGATTAGCTTTGCTATGATTTAGCGCTGTTTCTCACTGGCCTCTGGAATGCGACGGATGACGGATCTATTTTCCTACATTGTTTCACCTGCTCTAAATGGAACCACATGCTGAACAGGACCGCCTCTCCTTTGTCTGTAATTGGAAGCACATGGACAGTGAAGCCAAGAGTAAAGCTGAGCCGCCACAACCAACATGCAACCCCCCCACCCCACCCTACCCCAGCACCCCACCTTCCACCTCCGTTGGGTCTGGGGTGCCACATTTTGGTCGGGGCCAAGTGGGAGGCCACAGTGGAGAATGTGAGAGAATTTATTGAACCAAATGACCTGGCAATACATGTCAAATTCAGTTCAATGGGACGACTGTATCGTGTGTCCTGTGAGTCTTTCAAGCCCCTGGACTGAAATTTGAGTGACAGTTGAGAGTCTGCGGAGGAAGGCGGCCTTGACATTGAGTCTGACATGCTTTGAGAACTCAAGCAGTACTGTACTGTTCATTCGCCACGGTCTGTGATGTCTGGATGGGACAGGCCATGGACGCGGGGCAGAAGGCTCACCAACTCTTACATCACTGCTTTGTACCAGAGTAAGATTGCATAAGGGAAGGATGTTTGATATTTATTAACCTCATCAGTCACGTTAATTTAACACGTCTGTCAGTGATGTATGGCAGGAATCAGTTAGTGATATCCAGAGGGAGAGAAGCGGAACTCTCTATCGTCAACATAGAGTAAGGCTTGCTGGCGGGGCCATAGATTTCTTTTTTTTTTTTTCAGAAATACTAAGATTATGGGTCCAAGTCCTCCTTCCTCCAAAATAATATGGCCAGACACCAGAGATAAAGTCTCAAAATTCTAGTAAATGTTTGGATTTTTAAAAAAAATGGTATCAATTACAGTAACTGTTCAATCACATTTTCTGTAAATTGAAGCTCTAAATGCTTTCTGCACATTTGTTGACCTAAAAACTGTCAAATTTAAAGTCCTCCTGCACTCGTGTTTTGATTATTGTTACTTTGCTTGGATGCTTAATCTTTATTGTGCAAAATGACAGAGTTTGACTGTTTTCACATTCATCTGCTGAGGGAGGAGAGTTTCTCTGTGCTCACCTGAAATCTCAGTTTAAGATGTGTACACAAGAGCACGATCTTGTGACATGATAATCGGTCTGATATACAGATGTGTGAGAGGTGGAAAATAAAAACACCCTAAACCAGACACAAAATTGTATTCTAAGCACTGTATTTTCAGACATTTTAAACATATTAAAGTAAAGTAGTAAATTCCTCTATATCATACCCAACGATGCAGAATGTAAACTCCTGTGAGGTTCCTAAAGCTCCCGAATTTCAAGAAAAAAAAAACAATCCAAAGGACATGACCTTAGTTTCATCAGTGGTAGCAACAGCCCTACGTGTTGGTGTTTCAGCAAAATGGTGAAATTGATCATCAGGGAGGTGAAGTGGCTTCTACATCCTCCAGGCCAATTTGGAACATGAGATGAGAATGTGAGGCATGCACATTTGAAATACCACTTAATGAAGTCAGTCAGGGGCAGGTATGTCTGTAAATATTTTTGTAAATTCACTTGGCAGCAAAGCCCTTCTTTTCTCCTTTTTTCTCAGTACAAGGCTGAAAGGCCAGATAAATCATTACCAGGAATATTGGGCATGCAAAACACCCATTTTCAGGTTTCAGCCTCATTATTGTGAAAAACCATAAAGCGGTGTCCTTGATTGAGCCTGACACCGGCTGTAAACTCATCAGGGCAAGCTCAAGGGGCCCTCTAAGTGCCCTGATTACCATGGAAAAGCTGGCAAGGTTGTTTTTTTTTTCCACCAAAACAGTGATTAGCACCCTGTTACAGTTATTGGGTTAGATTAGCGACTCTGGCGCCAAAGATTAGTGCAACACACTGGCTTCACGAGTCAACTGGAGATGATTGTGAGAGCTGCTGGCTGGCTTTAACTATTGTATCACTATGTAGACCTTAAAGTATTTGTCAAGGCATTGAGGGCAGGAGAAGGACATGGTTCTCTCATCTCATGGATAGCCAAGAGGGAATGTAAGTAGCAACCAAATATAGTGTCCTGGAGCTCCAAGGTTGAAGCTTGGGCTGTACTGCAGTGACATCTACTGGTAATAAGTAAAGTTGCAGGTACGATTTTATGAGAGGTGCTTAGTGTTGTTTTATCATACCGCAATTTGGACACAATGCACAATGCATAAATGCATGATTTTGAATGCTTCTGGTCCAGTGGTTACAACATGGAACATATTCAAGTGAATGAAGAAATGAATGAGTGAATAAAGTTAATGAGAAACAGGGCAGTATATCAACCTGGAAAAAGAATGGATCATCTCAATTATCTAAAACACATATACAAAGCCAAAAGAGAGACATCAAAAGGAAAAAGATCAATTTAGTTTTCTCTGGTGATTTATATTGAGAGTGACACAATACAATTGTTACATAACCAGCTAAAGCCTGAAGGATAAGGGTAAAGTTGCCCTTATCAGGGCAAAAGTTTGTAAAGGCAATTACTTTCCATTGGTTTTTGGTGCATGATTTATTTGATATTTTGTGCATAAAGTATAATACCTGAAATTATGTAGATCTGAGTATATTATGGTATGACTTATGTCTCTCCTTTGGCTTTGAATACGTGTTTTGTTGGAGAAATCCCTACAATAAGTTTGTGTTTGTACATTCATTTCTAGGACAACTGCAAAACAGAACATTATGAAAATGGGGATGTTGTATATCTGTTGGTATGTAGTATAATTATAGATAAAATCTCATTTTCTGTTCTCCTTTCTTACCATTATTAGACATTTGGATGAGTGAATGAGGTTTGAGGTGAAACAACAACAGAGAGGTGCAGTTCAAACGCCAGTGTTGACTAAAGATTTCAGCAAGAGAAAGAGCAGCTGTGATGTCGTGGTGGGCCAGATGCTCAGATGATCTGATTAAGAACGTGTTCTCAATCACGTAGCTCTCACACTTTCACAACCACACACACACACACACACACACACACACACACACACACACACACACACACACACACACACACACACACACACACACAGACACACACACACACGCACAGATTTTTATCTTTGTCTGATACAAAGGACAACACTCATGTTCACCTCACCATAGGATGGAGTGGTGCATGTTGTGGAAACCAATGTTTGTTTTCAAAAGATCGATAGCAAGTCAGCGGCCTAGTTTACGGTGACTGAACATGCTGCTGAGTGGGATATCACTATCTGCGATACTTGATTGATACGAGTCATGTGGTTATACACTATAGTTAAAATGGAAAGTTTTTATTGAACCGTTTAATGCTGTACCTCCAAATAAATGAATAAAATGAATAACATTTAAAGAGCGTTCACCTAAATTACAACACATATATTTTCTATATGTATCAGTATCAGTAGTATCAGGCCGTCCGCATAGTTTTGGTTTTATTTGTGCAGGTTTTGAGATTCCTCAGATTTCTGCAGTGTCAGCTCGTCAATAACTTAAATGGGTTTTCATGCAGGGGGGACAAGGTGTGATCACAAGCGCAAATAAAACTCTCAAAGTTTGAACAGCAGGCAAATGTATGGTAAGACTGTTTAGCAAATGTATGGTAAGACTGTTTTAGCACAACTAACAAGAGCAAACAGAACATCGACCAACACAATAGAAACCATAATATGTGTTTTATACTGTGGATGAGCCTGTGTCCCAGATTAATCTGAGATGACAGCACATCTCATACAGAATAATGGATCCCTATAGAGTGTTTTATACTGTATGGGCTTACAGTATATAGGGTGGATATGGTGATTTAAGTCCATTCTATACAGCCCTCTATCCCTTTGTGACTTATTAGTGAATCTGTTTTATCTTTCTCACTATGACATGAACATCTTATATTTTTCAGTGCCATTAGTTACTGTACCTGCTGTATAATATGTTGTGGGATCACAGGAGAGGTTCAAACTGCTGCTGTGTGATGGGAGAGGGGAACTCAACCTGCTCCTCCTTCCCTCTCCTGCATGCACTCCCAGTGTAGTCAATTACCAAGATGGAGCTGTGTGATTGATCATGTTGCAGGAGGTGCTGTGCAAAGGCCCTCAGTTCAATAATGACAAATCTTCTCCCCAACAATCCATACTTGACTTTTGTCAGGCAGTCTGTCTATAACACTCGCTAAGAACACATGTAATCCCTCAAGGTTCTGGCTTATTGATTACAGAAGGCAGATACATTTCAACAAAACCAGAATCAATAACCACAGCTGTGCACGGACAATATAAAAGTCTTTAATCATAAATAATTGAATCAGATAATCATGGATGAGTTGCACCAAGGCTTTTTTTTTTTTCCTCCTCGTTTCAGCATCATTGATGAATTAGATGTGTTTAGGAAGGGGTGTGTGGACAATTTTGATGGGCAAAGGAACGTGTGAGTGACAGTTCAAGAGTCTATGTGAATGAAAGATAGACAGAACAGGTGTTGAGAGAGAAGAACCTGTAAAATATCACTGAACCACCCAATCACCTCAGTCATTCCCTCTTTAATCATAAAGTTATACAGCAGTCAGCAGAGAAAAGAGACGCTGGCAGGTTTTGATGACCACTCCAGGTCTTCTTCAGCGTCTTAATAGGCATGTAAATAATTAAAACATTTCACAGCTGCATGGACCACAAGTGTTTTCTGTCATTTTCAGCATCAGAGTGCCACAAAATATGAAGGATCTTACATTTCCAAACATTAAAGGAATAATTTAGAGAAATGAATATGAAGCTACAATTATCAGTCAGTTGGCATAGCTTAGTATAAAGACTGGAGACAGGGGGAAACAGCTTGCCTGGGTCAGGCCAAAGGTAAAAAAAAAGTGCCTGCCAAAACCTCTAAAGCTCAATAATCAATACGCTGTATCTGTTTTGTTAAGCATGCAAAAAAAAAAAAAAATGAGCAAGTTGCCAGGCAACCAGAGTGTTGTATGATGTGTTAATTTGTGATTTTTAGATGTGTTAGCATTTTGATTTTTTATCTTTGGACAGAGCGAGGCCAGCTGTTAGCTTCTGTCACTATTCTTCATGCTATTCTAAACTAAACAGCTTCTGGCTGTAGCCTCTTATTTACCATCAGACATGAGAGTGGCATTCATTTTCTAATCACATTTACCCAAAACGCGAAATATTCCTTTGCTTTGGTCTCAAGCGCATCCCCATCCTTACTACATTCAAACATCATGCTATGCTGCACAGCTTTACAGCTAGCCCACAATGCACCACAGCAGCATTTAAATGTAGAGGACTTCACTTCAGACTGTTATTCATCCACATTCTGCCCCCTTGTCCCTGTTAGACTAATTGAATAGGGCAAAGGCAATGACATTCATCATATACAGGAGGACTGACCATAAAGGGCAAAATAGGGGCTGATAAAAGAGGGAGAGACAGGCGGCACGACACGCTGTAAAAGCCAAAGGCCTCTGGTAGGGATTGATGCAGGAAAACTGAAGCCACAGCAGGGAAGAAATGTAGACATCAAGGAGAAAGGAGAGTAAAAATATAATGTCTCAAGTGGGGTTCTGATCAGATCTGGTGCCATGGTGCTGTTGGCACACTGCACACAAACTACAAAATATATACAGCAGCTCTTTGTGTCTGCAGTATATTCTACCTCTACCACAGGTGAACAGTGCAAACGCTGCAACAATGTGAGTTGACAAATGGTTTGCAATTAAAAGACACTACATGAAATCCCTTGGTATCGGTGTGACCGATGGCTTGGCTGCCAGCAGGGCTGAACTGCACCCCTAAGAAAACAGACTTAAACAGCAAACAGTGAGCTTGTATTCAGGCGTGGTGAAATACATCCCTTGTTTTATGCACACAGATGTATAAAGTTTTTCGTGAAGCTTTGAAAAAGCATCTCTTGAATCTCAAGTGTTTAAAGTTGGCCTATTTCCACCCTCCTCTAGGGTCCTGGTGAATGAAGGATGTTATACATTCATTAGGCGAGAGAACTGTCAAGAGCCTGGCTGAAAAATGACCCTGGCCCCTAATGACTGCCCAGTGTATTTTTTTCTTTTTTCCAGGGACACTGTGGTGTTTGTGTTTTTTTTTCTGTCAAAGGATTAGTCTGGTGATATCATATTTTCTGTATATTGTCAACAAATCCTATGAAATATCAAAAACTAACAATCACTTGATCCATCAAACAAGTATGTATCCAAAGCATGATACAGCTTATTCCCCTGTGATGTGATAGACCTTTTTTTTAATTAGCCTTATATTTGTGACATGTTTTTAAGATTTTACATCTTTATAGGAACAAATGGGGGTAGAGTGCCACAGGCAGGGTAGCAACCTTCTAAGAGAAGATGTACCACATTGTTGAATTTGAAGATTCATTCTTGACCTTTAATGTAGCAGCTTTGAAAACACTAAGAAGACCTTGCAATGAGTAATGAAAACAAAAACACTGTTGGTTTTAGTTTTCTCATGGGATTTGTTAAGAATAAGAATAATATAGAATAAGACCAGCCTCATCATTAACAGATTACATACAGTAAAACAAGGTTTACAATTCAGTTTGTCACATAATGTGTAAAATATTCTGTAATAAAATCAGTGTTGGTATTACAAAGCAATGCAATAAACTGTAAGTGTGAAAATAAACTAGCATGAAGAAGGAGGGGAAAACCAAAATCAACATCTCTGCTTCTTTTCTTACTATGTTTCCTGTCTCCTGTAATTTTTTTTTTCTTCAAAGACACAATTGTTTTTGCTGTTACACATGAGATCACATTTATGTTGCGAGCTAGGAACAAACTGTGAGACAATTCTGTTTCTGTAAATTTTAAGAGAAACATTATAAGAGCTGTATGAATTACCCAGAAGCACTTGCAGCAGAGATCTTCAGGGAAAAAGAAACAACATGCTGCAGAGAGAGCATGAGAGAGCATGAGAGAGAGAGAGAGAGAGAGAGAGAGAGAGAGAGAGAGAGAGAGAGAGAGAGAGAGAGAGAGAGAGAGAGATCCTCTAAGTATCATGAGTCATATGCTGATGTTATATAATCAGTCTGGGGCACAAGGTGAGTGACAACAACAGCTACTACCTGGTTGGTGCACTCAGGACATTTAGGTTTAGGAGCATCTACAGTAAATTTTAAAATTTAAACATCATCAACTTATCCCACTGCTGTTAATAGCACTTAGATCTGTTGATTATAATCAGTGTCATTTTCAGACTTTTCTGGTGCCCGATTTGAAATCAAAGCTATTTTCAACAACGCTGAGATGTTCTGTGATGCATTAACAGGGATGTGTTCGCTGCCTTCTGTGGAACTCTGATTTGTCCCTGTCTCTCTAACTGTCTGTCTCCACCACACAATGAATCATTGATGGCATTTTAGAGAAATAACTGAGCAGTGATTATTATTGCAGAGGGCCACTGGGAATGTGTGTGAGTCCCAGACAGTTAGTAAGTGAGTTAGTTGGCTGGGTTCCCCCGTCTCCTCCTGAGAAAGAAAGAGAGCGTTCCAGTGCCATGACCGAGAAGCCGAGATGGCTGCCACAATGCCCGCTGCCGCCGCCCGCAGCTGCGAGTCCTAGGGTGGGTGCCTGTCTGCTTTGATGCCCATCTTTTTTTTGCAAAGTGAAGGGTGATGATGATGGATGCCGTACGCAGACCTCCGCTGTGCATCCCTGCGTCAATGTGCCTCCCATGACGCCATGAGGCAGCGTCCTCAGAGCCCCTGCAAGCTGTCCACATCCTCGCTCAGTAAAAGTGTTAAAGCCTGAGACTTTAGCCAGAGTGTGGTGAGCCAGAATCAGAGCACTTACATGCTCTCTGCTTGTAATGTGAGTGTCTCTAGGTGAATGAATATGCAGGATCCTGTCGAGACAAAGAATATAAGACACCTGCTTTCATATGAGTCTTTGCAGCGGTTTCCGTTCACTTAAAGAGAAGAAATCCCGAGCAGGCGGTGTTAAGAGCTGAACAAGCATGTGTGTGTGTGTGTGTGTGTGTTTTTCTTTACAGTACCTGTGTTGTGTCCCCTTCAGTAGCTGCTAGTCTGCAAGAGGAGGGAAAAACAGAGTCAGTACAGATATTTATAGGGACAATTATTTGACAAATTTCTACTTCTTGTATCTATCCATCTCAGTATCAAGACTGTGCTCAGAAACACCCACACACTCTTCCCAGCAGTGTGAATTGAGAGACACTGGTGGAAAAAAAGAGTAAATATTTATGCCAGAGGATATAAAAAAAAAAAAATCAATCAATCCATCATTATATTTAACCTCGTCAAGCACAAGGACAAACATGACAAGAGAAAAGCCTTCAGGAGATTGTTCACTGTAACTTCTTAACACAGGTCACACACAACGCAACATGTCATTGTTTATATTAGTTTTCTATTGACATTTCTGTTAGAAAGGCAGTTACATAAAAGAATGAATCAGTGCCACTGTACACTGTGTTTGTTTACAGAGACAATGAATGAGACTGTTGTGGAAATCAGTGTATATGCAGCACTTCAAACTAAATCAAAAAGACGTTAACCCTTTGTAAAGCACATATTGATTTAAACAAAACGTTTAATAAGAAAATAAAGCTTCTTTTGTTGTACCCTGCCATCAGCAATGGAACCGTATTTATCTTCACAGATACGAGTACTCAAACTGTAATAGAAAAGGAAAAGCTTCTTATTAAGATTCAGTAAAAATAAAGGTCAGAGAAAACCAAAGATGCTGCAGGGGACATGCGGTTTCATGGGGTGGTGGTTCGTCCACCGGGGATTATTTCTTTCTACGCCCTGAGCTGCTTCGCTACAAGATGCTGATCAATGTCAGTGGTACCATCTTAATATAGCCTACAGTTTACAACACCAGCAGTGTACCTATTTGTAATGCGCAAAGACGTCATTTAACAGAATATGGGATTTACAGTGTTAGAGATATGTTACCTTTACGTGTGGACTTGGACTGACTAGCAGCCACAGTGGTCAGGTCTGCTGGTAGACCTACGTATACACCACCATAGTTCCTGAGAGGAGAGGAGAGGAGAGGAGAGGAGAGGAGAGGAGAGGAGAGGAGAGGAATTATGAATTATGGTGATTCTCTTTTTATCTTTCCCACTCTTCTTGAAAGACATCACACATTTTCTTTAATCATATTAGGCTTTGTGGGGTGTTATTAAGTTGTTAATTAGGTGCTAGCGATGTCCTGACATCAAAGTGTTTAAATGATTAGAAATAAGGATTATAATCATCCAGTCAATGCGTTTAGTGTAATCTCTGTAGATAAAGGATGATTTTGGCTCTAATCTGTGGATAAAGCAAATGATTTTAGCTGCCTTTGCTACAATGCATCAGCCATGCTAACACTGAACTTGAACAGGTGTTACAGGTACATGAGGATAAAAAAGTAGGATTTGATGGTTTTACAGACTATCCATCCTCTTGAAACTGCAAATTTGAAAATAGTTAATTAGACTGCTTCATTACATATTATTACCAACTAGAATAATTGGTAACAGTGGTTTTGATTTTACATAACTACGTTTCTGAGATTAGTAGAGTAAAACAGACTACAGGCCTTTTTGATTCTTTGACTTGTCGTAGTAGGAAAAGCACAGGTGTTGCTAATAACATTAACGATGTCCCAGAAAGGTGACAGCCAGCTAAACAGAATTTGGCTATAATTGTTTTTACTAGTTACACCTCTGCTTTTGCTACTGTGACATGTCGACATGTCTTGCATGAAAAAGCCTATTAATGTTCCATAACCTGTACACTAACAAGTGCAATTCCACTTTACAAAAATGCATAGATTATTCAAAAATCCAACAGAAAACTGAAAACGTAAGGAGAAAATGAAGAAAATAATTTGGAGAAAAATTAGCAAATTACCTTCTTTTCTCATCGTCTACCGAGGGATCTTCTGTCCTGATTGAGAGAAGAAGCACAGGTCAGGTCAGCTCTTAGGAGCATGAAGGACAGAAGAAAAAAAAAAAACTCACAAACAAAGTAACTCATGAGAAGCAGTAAACAGTGAATTCAGGAAGTGCAGTCACATGGCTGCAAAACATTTGAGGTCCTCTTCATTAGCCCTGTAGGGGAATATTGCCAGTTCTGTTTCTCAGCAACTGATGATCAAACTGGATTGCCTATTTTCATTTCAGGTTTTGAACCAAACCACTGAACAACCAGCTTCCAACGATCCTCAGTGGGTTTTTTTCTTGTTGTTGTTTGTTTTTTAAGGGCTGACATTAAGCTGCACCACCTAATCTACTCTGTGTTACTTTTCCAGCAGTGTGAGCAAAATGATGACAAGCATTTCACTTTTGGGGTGTATTATTCCCTTAATCTTCTGTTTCACATACAGGTAATCTCTGTATGTGCATGCGTGCATGTGTGTGTGTGTGTGTGTGTGTGTGTGTGTGTGTGTGTGTGTGTGTGTGTGTGTGTGTGAATGCTCTTTGATAACCATCTGAGCAGCCAGCACAGGACCCACGAGAGCTGACAGCAGGACACTACTGACTCACTGAGGCTAATCACAGCTAGGACTGTACTACACAGCAAAATATCACACACACACACACAAACACACACACACACACACACACACACACACACAGACACACATATACACACACTGATTCCAGGAAATGCTTTGGAAATGCTGCTCCTCCCTAAGCTTTGATAAAAGCTAACTAAAGTACAATCTGTCCTCTGACTGATACTTCACAGAAAAATGTGAATGGTCACTCACACACACAAATTTAATTACTTTCCCAATTAGATTTTTATTACAGGTCATGAATAAACTATATAATTCAATATCACGTGGAGCAAGAGAAAACCAACCGAAGCAATGCTTTGACATAACTTTGTATATATCTGCTTACAACCACATTACTGTGTGTTATAAACCATTTATAAACTGCTTATAAGTGTTAAATACAGTGGGTTAAACTACATTGTTTCCAAATAAACACTTTAAAATTAAATGATATGAGTATTGACACAACTGTATTTCATCATCTTGTCTGTGGTGTAGGTTTATTACAGTAAATTACATAAATAAAGTCTGCTGTATCAATGATGGAGCTGGACCAAATTGTGCATATCGTAGCAGCAAAATCTCATACAAGCACTTCTGTAAAGAGCTTAAAAATATTATTGTCTGCAATAGATCTTAATTTAAGAGATCTTAATTTAAATACTTAATTGCGTCCATGTTGAAGCTCGTATCACAGGCAGAGTGCCTAATGCCAATTTCAATGTGAAAAGCAAGGAACCATGCATCCCTGACTTGTTCCCTTTAATTATTAAACTTTAAATTAATTATTAAAGTTAAATAATGTAAAGCAGAGACACTCAAAGTCCCAATCCTAATTGTTTGACCATATACATCAGATCTAAATTCATACAAATAAGAAAGAAAAGTCAGCAGTTTGTTATCTTATAATTACTTTAAAAATAGGATAATATAGTTCATTTTATTAGCGTGTACAATTATCACTGGTGTATATAAACAGCAGCATATTTAAACAGCATGAACATAGACAGAACATAGATTCTTTAGTGCTTGTAAAATATGTGAAAGTGATAGCAGTTTCCAGTCCTGTTTTTTGTTTCGATCACAAATTGTTTTGTTTTAATGAAAAGCAATTTAATGTTTTTAATGATGCATGCTTTTTATGTGCTTCACTGTAAAATAGTTTTAAAATGGTATATTTAGAGTTGTATAAATTCAGTGCAGTCAGCAAAATATTTTGATGGGAATACTACAGTATGTGTGTTTACATACATAGAGCTCCTTTGTTGGTGCACTGTGTCGTGTGAGCGTAGGAAGGCTGGGCGGGGGGGGGGGGGGGGGGGGGGCACAGATGATGAGCTTCATAAATACTTGAAATCATTAAAAAAATGACTGATGTACTTACACATCTTTGGATGCGTCTGCTGGCCCTGAAAACAGATGAAAAGACAAGATTTAATTCATCCTTGTGTGTGTGTGCGTGTGTGTGTGTGTGTGTGTGTGTGTGTGTGTGTGTGTGTGTGTGTGTGTGTGTGTTACCTCACTGATAATTAATCCCTGTGTGTTTACAATTTACGGATCATACAGCTGTTTCTTTCCGAGGCCATCATTCAGCAGCCATGGGATGTGACCCACACACATATACACACAAATAAAGACAACCAACCACCACTGTATCACACTTCAACACACCACATATATAACAACTCTCTTATCACTATATAAATGAATCAAATAAATCAATTACTTTAACAGCTAGCACTAAGGGCAACACTGACACAATTTCTTAGAGCGACAAAAGTGAAGATGTGGCGCCTCGAGTCGGCTGGCAGGGATTTAGGGAAGCTGTCACGGTGGCAACACTGCAGAGCACTCCATGAGACCACTTGGGACATTTCCAGGGACCACTCCTGATCCTAATCAGGACAGTCGGGGCAGGGCTACGTAAGTCTTTGGTGAGTATCAAATGTTTAGTATTTGATAAACCTAACCAAAAATGACAAACCCAGAATGGTTTATACAATATTCTCTGAATTTTCATGTACCCGATGTGACAAATATTAAATTCAATTTCTATTCGGGCTATATACAAAATGTACAACCCTGTCTCTAAGAAATTAGGTTTATATCCTTCTAATTTCCCACAGCAAATACATATTGACAGAAAAGTAATGCCAGCTGACTTACATGTTATATCAGCATGAAGAGGAAACTGTATGTATATCTAAGGCCCAAAATGTTGATATTGAACCTGTTGAATCTGTAAAATGTTACCTGACAATTTATTCAATTTGTTTTACCTACAATATCCACTCACGGCAACTAAAGCATGACTCATGTTTTCATTTTTATGTTTAGGCACTAATAGGTCTTAGCTAAGGTTAGGAAACAATCACAGTCTTGGTTTAATATTTAAAAAGTCAAAAGTAACTTAAACCATGAGACACAATATATTTTAACATTTATCTGAAACCGCAGTCTCTCTCCCCGACCTTTACCAAAGGGCTTTTATTGCCTAAATGTACAGTAACTACACACAGCATTCAGGATGCAAACCCCAGTCTCAGATATAACAGTTCAACGCTTTATACCCTCACAGAATCCCCACTGACCACCTACCTACAACTTCCTACAATAACAGCAGTAGTAGAACTTCCGGTATTGGGCACTGAACATCATGACAATACGATGGACCCAATGTAATACACCCCATAATGACTTAGACACAAGATTCATATGTATACACTCAAAAGAAATAAGTTCGACATCTAGGGAATAAGCTAATTACATTTCTGGCAGAGAGTTAGTTAGGGAGATCCATACTAAGCTCATGTCTGTCCATTAAATATGACTCTACAGCCAGCAGCCCATTAGTTTAACTTAGCATGAAGACTGAAAGCACAAGAAAACAGTTCTGTCCGAATGTAAATATATTGTACATTTTACTTAGTATTTGCTGCTAATATTTTGCAGATTAAGCTAACATTCAAGACTATAAAATTCACTGCATGGCTACAGTTTATGACAGCCATTTTTCTGATTCTGAAGTTGTACTTTAAAGGTTAAACCAAGGATTTACTCGTCTTATCTGAGGAGGACCATTTGTTGTCCAAATGTGTCATGTTCAAACAGTATAAAAGAAGAATTAGGAATGATGAAGCAGTGTAATGATATTTTTCAAATCTTTTTGTGCAGATTAAGGTTCCACGTTGCCTACAAAGATTTTATGGATGCACATATGACTCTTGATTGCGAAAGTCATGACTAGTGCCATTCTACAGAATAAGCAGATTTATCTTTGATATTCTTAGTTCATTTCAATGCTAATATTGTTTTTATTTATTTATTTGTTTTTATAGGGACAAGTACACAAAATGAACACATTTACCACATACCACAGCACAAAACACGAACAATGGTACTATAAAACTGACATTAAAACTTTGAATGTAGGATTTATACTTCGGTGTTATGTTTTTTGGGTATTGCCACTTTTATTCAAGTCAATTTGAGTGTGTAGTGAAGTTGCAGTTTATCCAAAATAAGTTTTCAGTATATAGGCACTCTCTAATCAGTTGCCTTTTTTATTTTTCCCGGCTTGCCCCTGAAGGGTAACAGAGGACATGTTGTAAACGGACATAAAGGGTACAGTGTAAAATGCCTTGATTCCAAATGACACCCGTTCTGTTCATCCCAGTGCTATTTGACTTTTCTATGGACCGACAGCGGCTCATTCTTTGCTGAACCACAGGAAGTCCACTGAACTTGATTTGAATCGAAATAAGATCATAATAGATTCAGCTGGAGGATAATCTAACTTCCTCCTTGAACGTACAGTATCACATTGACAGCAGTGGGGGAACAAAAGCCTCAATTCTGCACTTCAATCGGTTTTTTATGCCATACCTCACAGTGTCAGTATAGAATTTTAACTTGAAAAGGTCCATACAAGAATAACATCAAATAGAAAATGGGAAAATCTACATTACACAGAAATGCACAAATTTCATCCTTGTAAAAAGGAATGGAGGGCTTTTTTCACGGTACATGTTTGAGTCTGCTGACATGACACAGGGGCCATTCAGTAGCCTGACAAAAGCTCATTCATATCCAAGGGAGCACATCTGGCTGCATAAGACTAGGGATGAGCAATGTGATATAGAGTGCACTGAGGCGGTCATTAGAGTTTGGAAAGACCACAGCATGAAACTGGAACATTCTTGTATGACTCGATTTGAAAGCTTCCTGAATGATTTTGCTTGTGGTTGTGATTTGTACACTGCCTGGAAGCAAAACAATAAATAAATAAATGGTAAAATGTTCCTTTAACCCTCCCTATTTAGCATTTGCAAAACATTTAATAACAATCTGTAAAGTAGTTATAAGCACATGTAATGACTTTTCAGTGTTTATTGATCTATAGTATTTGACAAACATTATGTTTTCTCCTGTGAAGACATGCTTTATATCATTAAAACAAGCATTTTTTTATTCATTATCATTCATATATATCTACACCCACTGGAGGAGTTGCTTATAATTACAGTATAGTGTTTTATAAACTGTTTGTTAAATGTTTATATACTGCTTATAAAAGCTTAGTAGGGGGTTAATGTTAAGTCTTAGGTAACACATTACTTATATTTTGAAATGGTTTGCATTTTTTGTGTTTATTAAGGTACATACTTTGTCAATAATTAACTTATCCGATGAAGACATATTATACTGTGTATACAGTGTATACACAGTTGTTATGATACAGTGTATACCGTATTCTCATTTACTATCAGTTTATACTGTACACCAGCCCCCAGGAGGAGTCATAGTAAACACTAACCACTACATTAAAATGTAAAATAAATGTATTAAACGTTCATATTCTGCTTAGAAAAGCTAAATAGAGAGGGTTAAAGTAAATTAACATAAACCTACAAATGTGTAGTGACACAATCATACAGCTTAGGTTAAAATAACATAACCTATGAACAAGAGCTGCTTCTATATTAATTCTACAGAAAATAATGGTGTGAGAAATAGTGTCCATTGACTCTGGCCTGGTGTCAGTTTGTGTGGACAAATGAGAGCAGTAATCACTGGTCCACATTTGTCAAAGTGACAGAATGTCACATGTCCTTGATATTGTGCTGAATGTTGACCTCTAAGAAGGAGCAAAAAAAAAAATTGAAGAGGCCTGCCGCACAGAAATGAACACACATGCTGGCCTTCATAGACTAACAAGCCACACTCACAACACACTCAGAAACCTACTAAGATGTTGTTTGCAGAAAGTGTAACCTCGCAGTAGATCAAATTTAAAGCAAAGGGCCACATACACTGACTTATGTGTTTCCCAGTGTCTGTCTGTGGCTCTGTTAACATGCCTGGTAAGCACTGATTAGGTACCTGCAAGCACACCAACACATTTACACAAGCGCAAACGCACATCATACCGCTTTAATGGGCAGTGGTGGTGAGGTAATCCTGCAGATACTTCAATCTAATTATTACCTCAATTTGACTGTGGTACCCAGAGGTTTGCTCAGTATAATTTAAAACAGGTATTGTATCAGCCTAAATCAACTCAACTGACTGATTTGTTATTTGAGGACAAGCCACAGTTAGGCAGCATTAATATTACCATGTGATAAAGTATTTCCTTCATTCAGGTGTGTCCTCCGGGCTTTATGAATGAAATCTGGCCATTGATGTAAGCCTCCTGCTTACAGGCACAACCAGCAACAGTCAAGAGGGGGGACAAAAACTGGAGAATGTCAGTGAAACTGTTTCTCTTTGATCCTCAAAATCCATGGAAACCAGTGCAAACGCACCAAGAGACAGAGAGACGCATGAATGTAAAAAGCCAAGCACGACCTATGGAGGACTTGCTTTTGTATCAGTGTAGACGTTAACATTGTAATTACAGAGTCATTGTCATTAGCATTATTGAAAGAGGTACATTCCTGAGGGTACTCTGGTGTCTCGTACTAGAATATGGGAGACCTTTCGAGATCGACCCACTACCCGTGGCTTAAGGAGCCCACCGCACGTATACACATGCACATACACACATGCACATACACACACATACACACACTACAGAGTGGCTGGCAATATGCTGATAAAATGAGTAACTTTGCATTTTGAGACATAAACATATATGATGATATGATGCCGTCTGTTTATTTATGAATGAAATCAAGATGCTGAGATCACCCCCCCCACCCCACCCCCACACACACACACTCAAGTAATGCAAGGGTAACCCTCAAATACTTAATTTACATTCAAAACACCTTCTCCCCTTGGTGCAGATACAGTGACAACTCTCTCCCTCACACTCTCCCCCATTATCACGCTCACACACACACTCACATACACATACACACACATATATATACATATATATATATACATACATATACACAGATGCCTGAAACACTCACCCCCTCCTGAGGTGGTGGTGGCTGAGGAATTGCCACAACCCATTTTGCATCGATGCAGCCACCGTCCAAGCAGAGCAGAGACGCTTAACAAGAAGAACGAGGAGGAGGAGGAGGAGGAAAGGAGAGAAACCCAAAACACATTTGGAGAGGGGGAGAAAATGAAGGCGAGGGAGATGAAAGAAAGAGAGAAAGAAAGGAAGAAAGGGAAGGTCAAAGAAATGTCTCACAGGGATCTCCTTTGGTTGTGTCCCCCTCCCCTCTCTTCAGTTTTGTGTCTATCCTCTCTGCAATGCAATGAAGAGCTGAGAGTGAAGTGAAAGCATGGAGAGAGAGGCTTTTATACACACACACACTGAGAGAGAGAGAGGGAGAGAGATAGAAAGAGAGAGATTGGGGAGAGAGGGGAGTGAGAGAGAGATGCTTTGCCCTCACATGATTTGCTCTTTTCCTCCACCCTGACATGGTTGCTCGGGAAACCAGGGGAAAGAAGGAGGAGGGTGGGGTGAGATTCAACCAATAGGGAGCGTCCTTTTTATATAAAGGTGGAAAACATTTTATGCATTTGTGGGGCATCAATATATCAGCCTGTGTGTGTGACATCCTGTGAATTCCCCAACTTGTCGTTGTGTGTTAAAACATAGAGGACCTCTATTCATGCTTTATCTTTGGCTGGGACACAAACACAAACACAAACACACACAAACACACACACACACCACACACACACACACTCAAGTAATGCAAGGGTAACCCTCAAATACTTAATTTACATTCAAAACACCTTCTCCCCTTGGTGCAGATACAGTGACAACTCTCTCCCTCACACTCTCCCCCATTATCACGCTCACACACACACACACTCACATACACATACACACACCCACATATATATACATATATATATATATACATACATATACACAGATGCCTGAAACACTCACCCCCTCCTGAGGTGGTGGTGGCTGAGGAATTGCCACAACCCATTTTGCATCGATGCAGCCACCGTCCAAGCAGAGCAGAGACACTTAACAAGAAGAACGAGGAGGAGGAGGAGGAAAGGAGAGAAACCCAAAACACATTTGGAGAGGGGGAGAAAATGAAGGCGAGGGAGATGAAAGAAAGAGAGAAAGAAAGGAAGAAAGGGAAGGTCAAAGAAATGTCTCACAGGGATCTCCTTTGGTTGTGTCCCCCTCCCCTCTCTTCAGTTTTGTGTCTATCCTCTCTGCAATGCAATGAAGAGCTGAGAGTGAAGTGAAAGCATGGAGAGAGAGGCTTTTATACACACACACACTGAGAGAGAGAGAGGGAGAGAGATAGAAAGAGAGAGATTGGGGAGAGAGGGGAGTGAGAGAGAGATGCTTTGCCCTCACATGATTTGCTCTTTTCCTCCACCCTGACATGGTTGCTCGGGAAACCAGGGGAAAGAAGGAGGAGGGTGGGGTGAGATTCAACCAATAGGGAGCGTCCTTTTTATATAAAGGTGGAAAACATTTTATGCATTTGTGGGGCATCAATATATCAGCCTGTGTGTGTGACATCCTGTGAATTCCCCAACTTGTCGTTGTGTGTTAAAACATAGAGGACCTCTATTCATGCTTTATCTTTGGCTGGGACACAAACACAAACACAAACACACACAAACACACACACACACACACACACACACACACAGCTGACTTGTTCAAGCTCTTGACAATCGATGAGAGTGAGAAGCTCGAAAAGCCTTGAACAGTCTTTTCATGAAACCGCAAGAATCATGCTTTTGCTAGTTTATAGTCCCCAATAAATCTCAGTACATCTTGTTGTGTGCTTTGATAACACTAGTGCAGTCATATGAGTGGAGTTTAAATAACAGGATGCATTGCATTAGCACACTCCACCAGTGAAACTAATTCTCACATTCAGTCAGTGGTGTTATCTTATGACATTAAGATGTCGGTGTGGCTGAGAGTCAGGATTTTTAAAATTCTAATGAGAAGTTCAGTGACAAATACACTGTTTCTGAAAAAGCCTGACCAAAAATGACTTAAGAATTTGTCCTTCACATTTTGTTTTGCTCGACAGTCTGATTATGGTTCATACAGGAGCTCTCATGAGAAGGTAAAACCTGCTGTGTGCTGATATATGAAATCCTGGAATGTCACTTAAAAGAAGAGGTGAAAGTTGAGAACATTTGTACAGAAAAGTTTTGATTTTCTACAAATATATGGGATTTGGAGACTGTTTCATCTACCTTTAACGAATAGTTTGACTTTCTCTTAAATTCACTTTCTAGCAGAGAGTTTGCTGAGAATTCTTATATCTATTATATATTTATGTAAGGTTGTGTGCTAGATCCCAGTCTTTGTCCTAAGCTTAGCTAACTGGCAGCTGTCTGTAGATTCATATTTACCATATATATGCGAGTGGTATAGATTATCTCATCTATCTCTGCATCAAAAAGAAAATACTAGGTACTAGGGCTGCACAATTAATCGAAATATAATCGAAATCGCAAAATGGCCAAGTGCAATATCCAAATCGCAGGAGCTTCAATTTTTTTTGGTAAAGGTCAAATGTGTCACAGCATTGTTGTGTATTGTTAGCATTGTGGTCCCATCATCATCATTCTTAAACTTTTTTTCAGTGATGGGAGTGAGACAGGCAGAGATATTCAGCTAACATCAGGTAGAGAAATGGTATGGTCCAGTTTAGTCCGAAAGTCTAAAATTGTGGCATAAGATTCCTCCAGGCATGAATATTTGAAATAAACTGTATTGTAATAATTACAATTACAGGTAAGAAGACTTTATCAATGTCAAACCCCCTGAACTGTTGTTTTCACCCTCCTGATGTCTCCATCAGGATGAATTGCAATCACTTTGGTGACCAAACATCTGTGAAACTAATGACATTCCTATCATCATCAAATGGTACCATAAAATGCTAAACTAAGATGGTTAATGTGGTAAAGATTTCACCTTCTAAACATTAGCATGTTAGCACTGGAATTGTGAACCAGTTAACATGCTAAAGCCTCACAAAGAGGCTAAGGTGGCTGTAATGTGACTCTTAGTCTTTATGTATAGTCTGATACATGTTTTGTTTAAACAAACATTTTAAGTATAAATGGAGCGTGAACAATAATCGACTCGTAAGAAACAGTAATTGAATGCACTGTCCCAGTCACAAGCCTTTGCTCTCCAGAAGCTACAGCTCTACCCTACTTTCTCCTGAGAGTGTTTCCTTGGTCAGCTGCATCACTGCTTTGTTTAATCCAGGTTGGTTCCACTGACATAAAGCATTTCTTTTTATAGGCCAAACCTAGGCAAGCCAGCAAACACAATTAATTATCAAAGTCAGTAGACTGAAATGCCTTGTCTGGTTTAGGGCCACAACTTAACCAATTAAAAAACACAAGTCCACTGGGGATGAAGGAATGTGTTCCATGATGAGGAAGCACTGCTTGTCATGACTTGCCTATTATCAAGACACTACACAACAAGACATGACCATCTTAACAAATCAATTAGACTATTACTGAGACCTAAAATGTCTTGGATCAAATAAAAGAGAGAGAGAGAGAGAGAGAGAGAGAGAGAGAGAGACTATTACAGTTTTACATTTTGTGTTTCTTCCACTTTTGAGGATTTCTTTACGTGACATTATCCTGTAATTAGAAAGCTTGGTAACAACATGGTATGATTGCTGTTCTCAGATCATGTTGCATTGGAAACAGATGAACTAATATAATTCAGTTTATTTTACACTTGTTAAATGGAGATTTTTTTTTATTGCTTCTTACCTCTCTGTTTGTAAGCTGCAAATCACTTGCACTTTAACCTTTAATAGAAGTAAACACAATGAGATGATGTATAAACTTCACATTAGAGATTAGGCTTTACCCAACAAATAGCTGAGAATAGGTTAATAGTGCTTTACTATAGCACAATATATGTGGCAATATCAATTGCTCTAATTCTGGCTAAAGATACAAGTGAAAAAATAAACCACTCTAATCGTTGTTTTTAATTCCTAGGACACCCACTGTATCATTTTCATCCCTCAAAAATGTTGCTCTTTTCCATAGAAAATTAACCCTGGCCCATACTGTTTTGAAAATACAACCACCATTTTTAATCAATTTATGAAGATGAAGAAGACAGTAATCTGATGTCAACAGACTATTTTACCATAGCCTTTACACCAAACCCATCAATATTAGTATGACCTTACTATTATACATAGTAAACTGGATCAGTCTAAATGAAACAAAGAGTTAAATCTGTGTTCTTTTCTAGATGGAGCGTACACTCAAATCAAGACTAAACTGCCAAATCATTGAGACAGTTTAGGCAAACATTTTAATTTGAAGAAGCAGTTGACTGTACGCATTCTTCAACAGACTGTAATTTAATGATAACACAAGAGGACATGCCATTTTATACTCTGGAATTATGTGAATTAATGCCTGTGCTTGATAATTCTGTTTTTCTGGCCAATATTTTGTTTTGTTTGATTGTGGACAACATTTGAGGTACCATGGGTTCAGGGCATACAGTTTGACGGTGGGTGTAAATTAGATCAAATTACATGAAAATAAAAAAGAAAGCATGGCATTTGAGTATGTGGTCAGTGAGAGTATTTGACATTTGGCTGACTACTCCCTTTATCATCCAAGCTGGGATCAGTCTCAGAAGGGATATTTTTTTCCGAATGTGTGCAGCATCTGCTAGAAGGGTGAAATAATTAGAGAGCCAGTACCTCCAACAATACTAAAGTAGATGTGATTTTAATCGGCATATGGTTTAATACTGTACATTCATTTTGCTACAAATAATTCCCAGATCAGAACATTGCTTTAATTATCACATCAGTGGAACCCAGAGGTCTGCAGGTCCTGATTCTCTGTATGTAAGAGCATCATCAAAATAAATCAAAATAGACCCATGTAGTGCTGAAACAATCAAGTCGATTAATTGATGGACAAAAATTAATACACCATTCATGTTGGACTGAAACTACAAAACACTACACTACACACTACAAAAAAGTAGTTTTGAAGATGTCAGCCTTGGCTCTTGAGAATTCGGATGAGATGACCTTTTTTTCCTGTCATTTAATAGATTAAAACAATGAACTGAATGAACTGATTTTTGAAAAAAGTAATTGATGGTAGTTGGATGGCACTAAGTAAATTCTAAAAATGAAAAAATATGTCAATGGAAGGGGCTAATTAGTCCCCACAAGGAGTCATTTCACTTTTGATTCTTTGAGAATATTTTATTAAATTATATTTCTGTACTTTTAAGTAACGTTTTGAATGCAGAACTTGCAAATTGAGTAGTTTGACATTGTGGTATTGCCATTTCCTTCTTCCACCACTGTTGGAATAGACTAGAAGACTCACTCTATATACTATTCAACCTTTGGTCAAACTAGAACAAAAGGTAGATGTCACATTTTTTTAATCTAATTTTTAAATTAAACTGTGTACCTCTTTTTATGGCCACATGGGGTCACTGTTGATACTAAAATGGTACAACGGTAGACGTAGTCTACCTTTTAAACTGTCCGTCCACTCGCTATAAAACAAATCAAATCTCCACAAACAGAAACAAACAAAATATGATATAATACAAATATTTAGTTTAGAGTTAAGCTGCAGCTATTTTACCGGTCACAAGTTGTCCCATAACAATTTAGGATGAGGTCAGACTGGGCCCGCCTCCAACTTCTACGTGTTCGTCCTTCTGGCGCAGAGAGCTCTGGGAAACCGAGTCCACGCTCTAAATAATTCAAGCCCCCATTCCCTTCTCCTCCAACGCTAACAAGATGCCGGCCGTACATCACAAACTGCTCCTGGAGGACGCTTTGCAGGACAGTCCTCAGGTAGGCCTGTGAGGGTTATATCACGTTTACAGACCCAGCTGTCACACGAAAGACGTTTTCGAGAGCTGAAGTTAGCTTACTAACCCAGGCAGTATCCTGTATCCGTTGTAGTCTGTTTCCACTGGTCGATGACAGCTCTCAATTGACACATTGTTGTGGGAATCTAATCCTCTTTCAGGAGTGGCTGCGCTCCCCTGTGGTAAAAAATGTTCGAGTTTATACACCATGTCATAATTATCGGTGTGTTGGTGTCTGTGTTGTATTTACACAACTACCGCTCGTCACAGGGCTTTCCTCGCTCTGTCAGAGCACATATTCGGGTATACATCCCAACTCATACCAGTATAGAAGATGTCACGACCACATAGCTCAAACAGGACACACCTGCAACCTTTTTAAAAATATTTCCCAGTGTTATTTTCCAGATTTTGAGACCAGAGTCAAACTGGGCCTGATTCACATGATGTGGGAGGGGTTTCCATTATCAGACTCAACCGGAATTAGTCAATAGCCTGCAACAGGGCAGTGGTGGCTGACAGTAGTGAGCACCAAATGCTGTTTGATGCTTACAGGTCTGAATTGCAGTGTTAAAGTTGTTCATTAGGCGTCATGCATGGATATCTGTGAGCGACAATGAAACAACCTTTTGTTATTATGCAGATCTAATGTAGCCTGTATTTTCTGTTGTCTGTTGCATCACTCTTTCCCTAAACATGGCTGACCTCCTTGATTGTTCTGCTTAAGTGCAGCCCATGCTGGAGACTATTTTCTTTCTTGACATGTACTTAAGTTATTTGAATTTTTAATAGGAAATAGGCCTGGTGCTGTCCTGCAGTAAAATGTAAAGGGAGAAAAGTTTCTCAATATTCCAGATGATTTCCTGTCAGTGTGAAATGCCTGTCAGTCACTGTGGTGAAAGTCAGCTGGAGCGAACTGTGGACAGACCTGATCCAGTGGGTGTGTCCCTCTGTTTTGTAGTTTCTGTACTTGCCTTGCCTAGCTGCACCTGTTTATGGTAAAAGACACCTTCATCCAAACAGGATTTCCTTGGTTTGCATAGCCTGCCTGCAGTAAAATCATTATGCCTAGAGTATCACTTCAAAGCTCCACCTCAGTACTGCAGCTTCCCTCATTTCTGTGTCTGTGTCTTCACCTCCGGCAATGCTCTTATTAATAATTCCCTTTTATAAGTTACAGGTTTCTGCCAAACCTGGCTCACATTGTTTTTGTTTGTTTTTAACTTCGGTACCGTGTGGGTGTGGTGTTTTACTACTGTTGTCCAACAGATGAGTAATAGCAACATTTGTCACAACAAAGCATACCCAACTCCACCTGAACTATCATGGGCTGTAATTTCATTTTTTATTAGTCTGCAGATTATATTGCTGATTATTAGATCAATGGATTGATCAGTTAAATGTCAGAGTACAGTGAAAAATGCCTTCTGTAATTTCCCACAGCCTGAGATTATGTTTTAAGATTGATATCCCAAAAATATTTAGTTTAATAAAATACGTAACAAAAAAAAACACCCAGCATATCCTAACATTTGAGAAAACTGGAACCAGAGAATGTTTGACATTTTTAGTATTTTTTTTCTGCTGCATTTACAGTCTTCTGTGAACATAGCTTAATCTTATTCATCAAATGTTTTTTCCCGCAGACTCGCTCCCTGCTCAGTGTGTTTGAGGAAGATGCTGGGATGCTTACAGACTACACCAACAAGCTACTACAATCGATGCAACGGGTGTTTGGAGCTCAGGTACTAAACAAAACACAAACACATTCACACACACATTTTATTCTGTGACTTTGAACAGGAACCATATTATTTGCCAGATTGAAGTTGATTTCAGGTTGAAAATTTGCATTATTGAACTACAGCAGCGTATTCTTCTGATTTGCACTGGACCAAAAATGGTGGTGCAGTCTCTCTGGAATTTTTCAACTGGACAGATGCCAAACTAGGATATTATATGCTGTTTTTTTGCAACCTCACACAGGCAAACTGGTGAATGAAACATTATGTACTGAGGGTTCTTGGAGAAACAGCTGGGGAACCTTTGAGCATGGACTTTGGGGAGAGCGTGTGTGTAACAACATAATATTAGTTCAAAGCTCCAGCTAGTAAGAAGAGAAACATTTTGAACCAGTTTTCTGACTTAATTGATGCCTTTTTTTGACAAATCAGACAAATTTCTGTATAATGTATTCAGTGAGTGCGATGTGCAGTAAGTAGTGATGGGTGTAAATGTTTCTGTACATAGCGTCTCATTGAGCAACACTTTCAAATGTTGCAGTCACAATAAATGCTACTTATCTTTTTTTTGAAAACATGAACAATTTATGTAACTTCAGACCTTTTCTGAAGCGATAACAGTTCACTGGTGGAGCTGGCATTTATATGACCCATCACCTTTTGTTTTGTTTTTTTTTTCTCAAAGGAATTTTGATTTGAACCCTGATTCACCTGTTGTCCCTTCACTTCCTATTATCCCTTCGTGATTCACAAGGCCTGAAAAGAGAATGGCAAACGTAGAAGCTAGGGACAAATCCTTCATGATCCAGCCTGATAATTTTGCATTTTCCCCTCAATCTGTTCCCCTTACAGAGTGAGATGGGATTGGCCACAGAGCAGCTCTCGCAGCAACTTCTGGATTATGAGAAGAAAGTAAGTATTGGTTCCATGATCAAGGGTGTAATTTCCAATCAAAATCCTATTTTTGCCTTCCTCACGTTTCTTGTTTCAGTTTAACTGTCTCACTGCAGTCCCTCTGAGCTGTCCAGTCACTGTTGCTCAGATAAGGGAAGATAATAATTGACAAAAATGACTGATATGCTTATCATAATCACATTCAGTTATTAGCATTTGCTCAAAGCAGTGAGCTTAACAACCAGCAGCAAGTGGTGTCTGAAGTGTTTTCTGGCCTTCTTTGGCCCTGAGTTGGCCTCTCAGGCTTTATACAGGCTGCCCTGCTTGATTAGTAAGGATATTGTTTATACAACCTGAATGAAATACCTGCAGACACTACTCAGGGATGTTTCCAGTTTTGTTTTAGGCATTATTTATATTTTATACAGTGTTCTCCTATAGAAATATGCTAGCATTAAACACCAGTCAAGACAAGACAGTTAAGCACAGCACACTGCAGTGGATAAAAACACATTTTTTAGCATTATCAAAAACTAATAGATTTTAGGTAGGGTTAGTACATTACAACACAGAGCTTTAAAGCATTTCTGCTTTTTGTTATATAACCATTAATATGTAATTTTATTCAAGTGAAATATAATTATCATCTACTGCTGAAACCAAAATTATGCCCTTCACCTTGAACTTAATCCAACATGTATGCTGATCCCTAGTTTGAGTTAAATAATTCAAGTAGCTCTGCTAATGTGCTATAACAATTCCATGTCTGCTCATATGAATTTTTTTCCTTGTGGGAGTGCATGTGTCTGCCACTCCTCATCTCTGCATGTGCGTCTTTGTGAAATCTCTGCGCATGAGGAAATCTCGATGTAGAGGTGCTTCTCTGTTGGTCATCTATCACGGGGCCTTGTATTATGTAGCAAACAATAAATTCAAAATAGAATAGTTGCTGAAGTCAACACAGCGGGTGCATTAAATCATGCTGAAAAAGAAACACGTGTGGCTCAGTCGACTGTTGGAACGCACTCTGGATTGCAGAGAGGATGTTGGATAGAAAAAAGAATCTGCAATGACCTGTAATGGATGCACTTTTTAGCACTTTTTAAACAAAGCTTAAAACTCAGCATCTTAGCATGGGGGTTATTTGCATCTCTGGACTTGTTCCATGAAAGTGATGTGCCAAATATCCTGGCAGAACAGGGTAATTTTTAACTTCTTAGCCCCTAGTATATGCTCGCTCAATGCCACATTATGCAGTTTCATGGTTTTAAACTTGTCTCTCTTCCCTTCTTCTTCTGTCTAGAATTTTGCTCTTGGAAAAGGTGATGAAGAGGTAATCACCACGCTGCAGAGCTTCGCCAAAACTGTAGGGGAGGTGAGGCCTGTGTTTGCAGTTTTGTGTATGTGTTTTATGTGTGTATATACATGTGTGTGTGTGTATGTGTGTGCGCGTGTGTGTGTGTGTGTGCGTGTGTATGTGTGTGCGCACCACCCACAGCAGAAGAAAGGGATGATAAACTACTGCACAGTCAGTAGTTGCCTTCTTAATCATGTTACAAAGGATATTGCACCTGCACTCCCGTAGCACGCCGGTGAAAATGACCTCAATGAAAAGACCTTATCCTCCCTGTAAGACTAGACACTATAGTGACGCTAAGAGGTGGATATGATGCCTATTGCACCGGATAGATGGATGGATGGAGGGAGGGAGGCGGCAGTAGGTGGATAGATGGATACATGAAGGAGGGGGTGTGTAGGCTCAGGTATATAGACATAACAGATGGGCTTGTCACTTTCAGCCATGGGGGCCCACAAGCCTGCACAATCAGCACTCAACAACATACAGGACACACACACATATGCTCAGAGGACACAGGTTGATTGTTTGTTTGACCTTTACCTCGTCATGTACGGAAGAGAACTCGTTTCGTAGTGAGAATTAGGCCTACCCCTGCACCTAATCCTGTGAACTTTAGCACTTGCGAAATAATTCAGATTAAAGTGGATGTCAGCTTGTTAAACTGTTGGGAGTGTAGCTTGCTGATAACCTTAAAGAATTATGGCAGGGTTTTCTTCTGTGTGCGATATGTGTTTCTGCTTCCAATATCAGAGTAAACAGAAGGCTTTCGTTATTATTCTCTTCACGAAATGCACCGTTCCACAATATGGCCTTTCTATGATGTAGGGGAGACATTGTCTGCAGTTATGCACCTATTTCACTGAAAAATTTACTTTCCATCTTCCTGCCGGAATAACTAGTAGCAAATGTCACTGTACATATTAAAATAAACTGTAATCCCTCAAGATGTTTGGCGGGGGTACATCATCTTCTCTTTGTGTCCTTGTGCAGCAACTTGATATTTTCGTATAATCTGTTTTGTCTCATCCAGCTGAACTCGCTCCACTCTGAGCTGGCCAACCAGATGGCTGACAGCATGGTCTTCCCCTTGATCCAATTCCGAGAGAAGGACCTCACAGGTAGGACCACACACATGCGCGCACGCACACACACGTGCTCAAAACTCATTATCATAATATGTTTCTTATATGTTATTATTATTACAAAGCATTTGTATTTTTGATTTGCATATTGAAGTATAGAGCTCATTTATTTGAGTAGAAAGCAGACCAAAAAACTAATTTCAGAAAAAAGCTACATAAGAAATTCATCCTTTAATGACTTTAAAATATAGCATATAGGATTCTTTTTGTAAAACCCGTCAACTTTAAAAAGTAATAATGCCATTTTAATATGTGGATCTCTTGAGGATATTGTAACAACGTTTGCTAAACATTGAATTTTGCAGAGATAAGCACACTGAAGGAAATATTCGGTATCGCCACTGATGGTAAGTACATACAGTACTTTTACCAGTTACAGAAAACAATTACAGCCTGGAGTGATAATCTGATCCTTATGTCCGCTCTCTCCTCTCCTGCAGAGCATGAGGCAGCTATGGTCAAGTACAGCCGATTGCCCAAGAAGAAGGAGAACGAGAAGGTAGTGTGAATGGGAAGTACTCTCTCATCTCCACTAATGGAGCTTCTCTGGCATCGGTCTAAGGCTGTAAAAGGCCTCACACTGCAGTAATGCTCTGGTAATGTAGTGGGAGTGTTTTATAAGCATTTGAAATACAAATGGATGGAATTAAACATTGCCAGGCCTCACTGCTGTAGTGAGACTGTAGCAACACTTTGCACAATAATGGCTGCAAAGATAAGATTCCTCTGCTGTTTGCCTCTGTTGAATGTGTCTTCTTGAACGTACAAGATAATGCCACTGAGTTGTGTATTTGTATGCTTGTGAGAGTAGCATATTTGCAAACGTGTGTGTACAGAGCTTGGTAGTCAGTTCACGCTGGACACGTGCACGTGTGTGTATTTGCATGTTTTAACCCTCTCCTGTCTGGACAGCTGAAGGCAGACATGGTGAAGGAGGTGGCTTACACCAGAAGGAAGCAGCACCAGGCCTCACTGCAGTATTACTGCGCACTCAATGCCCTGCAGTATCGCAAGAGAGTAGCTATGCTTGAACCCATGTTAGGCTACACACAGGCACAGGTACTGAGCAGCTGTTGGCATACTAACTGACATCACCATCAGTTCAGTGTTTAAGGAAGAGAAGTGTTTTTTCTCACTGGGACAGATTAAGTTTACAAAGTACACCTATTATTGTGTAGTGTGTTCATGCAGTATCAACTACTGGGTAAAAAAAACAACATTTAGTTATTAGTTAGTCAATGAATTCATTGACAGAATATTAATCTGCAATTATTTCTTTTGAAGCAATTCATTGTTTTAGAAAATTTTCAAGCAAAAACGTCAAATATTCTGTGGTTCCAGCTTCTCAAATGTGAGGATTTGGAAGCTTTTTTTTTTCTCATATACTGTTTGATAAACTCAATATCATGGGGTTTTGGACTGGGGGCCAAATAAAACAAGCTATTTGAATGTGGGGTTTTGGAAAATTAAAACATTTCTAACATTTTACAGACAAAACAATTAATTGTGAAAATAAAGAGCGGTTTAATCTGCAATATGAATGGTTGTTAGTTTATTAAGAAAATGATTACTGTTGGTTTTTAGAAATGTTTGCTACATTAAAAGTTCAGTAAAATGCAATAAAATAAATCTCAAATGAATGACCAACTATTATCTCTGAACTCTCAGATCAGCTTCTTCAAGAAAGGCATTGAGCTGGTGTCAAAGAAGATGGATAACTTTCTCTCCTCTGTGTCCAACATGACACAAAGGTACAAACTCATTAACAGTAATTATCATGATGTTCCATAGCTTTGGTATGACAGATCAGTATACAGTATGATGTGTATGATTCTTAACAGAAATCATTTTAGTGAGATGCTCTGTAAGTGGAAGTCTTTTAATGCTTGTTTTTTTTTTCGCAAAAAAAAAAAAAAAAAATCAACTTTCTGAAAGTCAGTTAAGAAGGATTCTGCCTTTATTAAAACTTTGTTCATGTCTAGTATCCAGGCCCAGCTGGACGCGGAGGCGGAGGCCATGCGCCTGTCTCAGAGGGAGCTTCTGTCTGTGGAGGACACTGTCTACATGCCAGATAAGGACACTGAGCCTGTCAATCGCACGCTTATCCAGAAGGCTGGCTACCTCAACATTAGGAAGTAAGATTAATTACACTCATTATGGCCCTATCTAAAATCCAAGGACACTTCCTATTCATGTAGCGTTCGTAGCTCGTCAGTATGTTAAGTGGTTTCTTGGGGAAAAAAGAATTAAACAGCGAAGGAACAAGTTTTGAATCTGTCCTCATTTCACATATGTGACATTTCAGGCTTTGTTAGAGAATTTCAGTCTGGTGCGACAGAAGTTTCTCAAAATGTGCATGGACACGGTAAACAATAAGTCTGTCACAGCAGACAAGGTGGGTCAGGTAACATGTCGACAGTGTGCACTGTCAGCTTAATGCAGAGTGGATATATGAGTAGGGAAACTTCCTTAATGGCTGCAGGGGGTAGAACTGCAGCGTAGCCCGCAATGTGATTTAGTGAAATGTCAGAGCTGTCAAACTCTGTCTCTCCCTCATATACATCCAAAGTCTTTGACAAATGTCTGTGACACCAGAGAAAAGGTTTCCTCAGAATGCCATTCTGTTTAATGACACACACTGCCAGCAGCCTCAAACGCTTGTCAGATGGAGCTGAGTCCAGAGAACATTTGCTATTTCGAATGGTTTCTCAATATTAAGTGTGTGAGTCACTCGCGGCAGTGTGAGCCGTACACTCCGATATTAATCAAAGGAAAATTATTTGGGAATGTTTTTTAAACAGAATGTACGAAAAAGAGGCTTACAGATGAGCAATTCAGATGAGTCATACACATGTATCTTTGTTCTGGAATAACGTGACTCAGCGTTAATTTGCATTGTAGCTAATTTATAATTATTTATTTACATAAGCCATAAAAGCCAAGACAAATTCAAGGCCAAAACAAAACAGCTTTGCTGTTAGAACAGGGATTGAGGACAAGTCAAGCATTCACATTTGAAAGGGAATTTTTTCTCATGCTTATGAAAAAATAAAATAATATGTAAAATAATGAGAAAGGGTTGGTTTGGAACAGTTAAATAATACGGCTGACCCCCTTCTTAAGCTGCATAAAACCTCTATGATGATCAGAGGTGTAAAATGTAACATTACCATAAACAAGTGTAGTATGTGTTAAAAGACAAGGCTGTTAAATTTCTACAAACTAACTTAATGTGATATTTACGGTTCAACTTTTCATGAGTTATTAATCGAGGAATTTAGTTTACTCACATGATACATGTCGTATCAATCAGTAATTCCTCATAAGTGCTATTATAACTAATAAATAAATAACAAAATAATTCATTTAAATATAAAATAGCAAGGAACCAAGAACTGAGCCCTGCGTAACTTCACACAGTTTTTGTTTCAGTTTCTGATAAACGTTCATGAACAGAAGCATATTGATCAGATCATGAACATAGTTGCATAAGCAAGGTATGTGTTGGTCCCTACAACTAATTCAGTTGGACTTTATGATTAGCTATAAAAAATATGCTTAGATAGGTCAAGCATTCACATTTGTGATGACACCAGGTAGATTTTTACGTCAATAAAGTGATGTCGTTAAAAGACATTCTGACGTTTATACAAAATCTTTCAAAGTATATTGTGTGTAACTGTTATAATTTACAGGCAATAGAGAGAGGCAGTAATGGTGAAAATCAAACTGTAATTTTTCTATTTGTACTGTTAGGCATATTTTTCCATTTTTCATAAGAGGATAAAACTGTCACAGATATATTTGTGGAAACAGCGTCTAAGTGGTTGCCATGGCAGGAGTAACATATGAGGGCCAGTGTTGCTAGGAGATGTCAACTTCTGTATGTGGGAAACCAACTGGAATACGTCGTAACGGACTGTTGATACAGGTTTTGTACATTATCATAATTTTTTGCCAATGAAGTTGAGGAGGAAAAATACAAGATGATTTTCCCCTTTTCCATCAGACCGGGGCCAACTGCAGCGAGGACTGTAGCCTCTACACATGGGGCGCCTGCTTAGACCACTACGCTACACGACGCCCCATAAATAGTGATCTTACATCAAGCATATACTGTAGCAAAAATACATTGTAATTTCAATTCATCTGGAAAACAATGACTAGCCAGACTTCAAAAAATCTCAATAGCTGTTGTTAAGTCTTTGAAAAATAACATCACAATAGACAATAGGAGTCAGTGGGGACACAATAGAAGAGGAAACAGTATTGATTTTGAGAGGACTAATATCACATTATTCCAGTGTACAAATGAAAATCTTCTTGAAGACAGAAACAAATGAATTCAGAAAATATTTCATGCAGCATGGCACCATCTAATGAAACGTGATGGACAACAAGCAATAGGTTCAAGTGTTTTAGAATTTTCTTCTTATTCAATCTTAATTAAATGAATGTATGTGCAATTAATGTTTTAATATCATCTGCCATTGGAAGGGGAGAAGGACTTTTTTTTTTTTTTCCAACCATCTTTGTAAGCCAGATGTGAGGAATCACATCCAGTCTTAAACCCTTGACATTCTTACTCTTCCATTGTCTCTCATTAAGCTTTCCATGTTGCCAAAATGTGGCAGAAAAAACTCTCATTTTGTTTTGTAAAATCACATCTTGCGGCACTGACCTTTACCGACTCTTCCTGCCCCTTGTTATCCTCTGTCCTCCAGTAAAACGGGCCTGGTGACCACAGCCTGGGACCGACTGTACTTCTTCACCCAGGGAGGGAACCTCATGTGCCAGCCACGCGGGGCGGTGGCAGGGGGCATGGTGCTGGACCTGGACAACAGCTCCGTCATGGCTGTGGAGTGCGAGGACAGACGCTACTGTTTTCAGATAATGTCCCCCTCTGGCAAAACGTATGTATATTTATTCATCAATGAGAGTGATACATAAATATTTCTGAGATATTGGATTCATATTATTTAATTCTTTTCATTGTCATTGATGCCTCCAGGTCTATGATTCTGCAAGCTGAGAGCAAAAAGGAATATGAAGAGGTAAATTTGAAAGAGAATGTTCAAACAGCTGTGTTTGATCTTCTTCATTGTTTTACATCTTCATCCCAGAGATATCTGCTGCTACAAGTATCTGTCACAGAACAATGGAGGAGCTGTCAAGACTCATTTGTGTGGTTTTCATGTCTGTGTTTTTTGCTCGGACACATCTGACTGGCCTGTCACAGCTGCTATCAGTCAAGTGATTTCAAGCGGCTCGTGTCTGAGGTCTGGAGAAAGTCCTAATGTGGATCTCTTTGTTTCTTTTTTCAGTGGATTTGCACAGTGAACAACATCTCCAGACAGATCTACCTGACTGACAACCCAGAGGTAAATGTTTCAGTTTCAGCAGATGTCTAAGAAAGGAACCACGCTTCTGAATCCAAAACATTTCACTGATCTTTTTAAACCAATGAGACATCTATTTGTTGCTCCACCACTTTAATTAGAAACACACAATATTGGAAACGTATTCTTTTAGAGACATAAAAGAGTGATGGCATTGTTCCACTGCTGTCACATAGACTGCCCTCCCTTCTTCCTCTGAAGCGTCTCACAGCTGTTGTTGCCTTCATTGCTTTTCAGTCCCAGAATTCAGCATGTTTGCATGAGGCTTGGCTCCATGAAAATGTTTATTCTTCAGATTCTCCACAGACAGACAGACAGACTATAGCTGTATCCAAATCTGCTCTCTCTCACTCACTTATTTATTTTCCCTACATGATAATCACTTTATAGTTTTTCTTATAGTAAGTAATAATTTGAGATTTCAAGACTAATCATCAGTTTGTGTCACCACTGACGGGTGCTGTGCCACGTCACTGCAGATGACATTTTTGTCATCTCAGGAAAAAGGGTGCAGCATTGTAGGATTTTTATTTATTTTTTTCTAAACGCTTGTGAACAGTTGCTATTTTACAGAATTCACACTCACATACTGGCTGCACCAAGCAGCAAATGGAGAATGGTTTCACACACGCAGCTCATCTCCTTAATCTAGTTGTTGTGAAAGTTGTTGTCAATGTCGAAAATTTGCCCTCATTCTTTCCCAGTGTGGGTGTTTGTGCAAAACTGCAGGGACTCCTCCTTATTTGTGTGAAAACAAATGTCTGGTCAGTGATCTGTATTCTGTGGCCGTTCCTTTGTCTTGTTTCTTCTCCTCGTGACCTGTGTTAAGTGTTTCATTAGAATTAATCGAACACTGGAGATGTTGTTTCTACTAAATAGATTAAAACAACTCGGAATAGAGGGCAAAACTTGCCCCCCGATAAATCCTTAATATATAATATCCTCTATTATAATAACATATTTTTCAATTTAAAGCATGGACTGTTTTCTAATTATAATTTCTTTTCAATTTACAATCCAACTTAAATGATTGTATCCAAGGACTACTTGGTCAATTGTTTTGGGTTTCTTTTTAATATTATCAAATGCCAATGTAAACTAAAATTTGTTAGCAATTGCTGTATTCAGTAAAAGGACTATTCTTCCACCCACATCTGCCCAGAAATGGCAAGAAAGACTCCTTTTCTTTACCCAAACAAACCAGCAGAACCCACGCTGTTTTTGAGGGATTAATGCTGATGAATAGACCCTGGTTATGGTTCAAATGACCGGGACATCATGGTTCACAGGCATAACATGAGGTTTAGATCATGTAGAGAACTGGTTGGACGTAAGGTTAAAATGTCTTAGGCACATTTACACACACTTGTGGTTTTAGAAATGACTCACCTGCTGATATGGAGATGCTGCAATGTCCCTGTTTCTTTTTGTTAGGCTGTGGCCATTCGACTGAACCAAACCGCCATCCAGGCTGTCACCCCCATCACCAGCTTTGAGAAGAGACAAGAAGGCTCCCCCAACCCTGACAGGTCGGGCATGTCTCTCTCTCTTAAGATACTCAGTTCCATGTTGATGACAGTATATACTGTATCTTCTCTTCTAGGTTGTGATAAGTCTAACTTGGTTTTGGCTCTTTGAACAAGACATCTTCTTCTGCATGTATTTGGTCTTACCATATAAAGTGATTTGATGATATAATGTCGGTTTGCTCCAGGAGGGAATGAGGAACAATATGTCGGCCTGTGATCACTGAGGGAGATGATCATTTAACTGAAAAGATAATGTGCATTTTGCCACTGGTGGCTCTTTGAGGCTGTATTGCTCATTGAAAAGAACTAAACTCGGATATGAACCGAGGTCCGAAATGTGTTTTTGATCTGAAGCAGTCAATACGTGCAGTAATTTACCAGTGGATGGAGTCAGAATTAAGGTCTTTGGCAACCTGTACCGGTAAGGTTTAGTGTGTGTTAAGAATGTGTAAAGTGTAAAGAGCATGTGTGTGTGTGTGGTAGTGTGACACAGTTCATGTGTGTGAAGCCAAATGTTAAATCACTTTTCTAACCTTCTAACCAGGAGAGACTTCATTCTGAGTCAACGAATAAACTTTTATTGCCACGTGCAAAAGCAAGAGAGGAAAAGTGAGAGATGTGAGAGTCTTGTGATCATGATGTCATCATATTTGAAAAAGGGGGTGAGGTTGGTCGAAGTGCAGGGTCTAGACACTGGTGCTGGTGGTGGGAAGAAGAGAATGCTGGAGATCTGGATGTGGAGACTCTGATGAGCTCGACTCGCGCACTGACATGACAGCTGACGGCAGAAGAGAGGAGAACAGATTTTAGGTTGACTTAAATAGATAGATTTAAGTGGGATTGGCTGCTTGAGATTGTGGCGAAATCTGATTGGTTACCTGAAGTCAGGCGATTACAAGAGGTGGGGTGAGAGAGTGAGAGAGAATGAGAATGAATGAGGCATAATGATAGTCTTCCTGATTGAATTTAGCTTAGCATCATATTTAGTGTCGGATGAGATGTGACAAATACAGTCTTTGTTTGTTCTGAGCATTTATGTGTGAAGTACTTATAGTTGATATGTATAGTTCGTGCTTAATGTATTTATGGTTGTTATTTCTGTAGATTTAAATATCATTGTTTTCATCAGTGATGATAAGCGTGTCAAGTATCAGTATTGGATAAATTTAAATTTGGACCAGATGGTGGGGCTAGACGATGGTGGGGTGATGTTTGTTGAAATATTTCAGGCTGGAAACTTATGAGCAGTGGTTGTTTATTCTTAAAAACTTCCCACACATTTTGACTTTGCCCGTCTCATTCCTGCAGAGCAAAGCCTGGAGGTGTACACGCTACCAGCAGTGGTTCCCAGAAGACAGGGGCTGCTCCTGAACCAGAGGACCTGATAGCCCCTGGGACGCCCATTCAGTTTGACATCATGCTGCCAGCATCTGAGTTTCAAGATCAGAACAGAGCCGGAGGGAGGTGAGGGGGCGACTGGACCAGGAAGTTTGTGTGGGTGCATGTTTGTGAGAAACAGGGATGAGGTACTGACGGGTGATGACGCAAATTTCCAGAAAGTTGGCCTCATAGTGGTTATTATATTATTTCCAGGAAGCTGAATTGTCTTGCTCGGTGCTGGAGTGTAATTGTGTTTTTTCTTTGCTTGTGTGTGTGCTCACTTCCTGACAGACGCACAAATCCGTTTGGAGAAACAGACGATGATTGTTCAACAGAAAGTGACGGTAAACATTTTCCTCGTCCAAGTAAAACTTAATGGACCACTTTCTCCCTCTCAAGCACGCTTTTAGTTCAGCTTAACCTCTTTTGTGTGTGTGTGTGTGTGTGTGTGTGTGTGTGTGTTTGTGTGTGTGTGTGTGTGTGTGTTTGTGCACCTCGAGTTTACTCTCCTACATGAGTGTTCCCGTGCGTCTCTGTTTACTGTCCTTGCATGTTTATGCTGCTGACTTGGTTTATCAGTGTGGCTGATGTTTGGATGTTTTTTCCGCAGACTCCCTCCTGCAGCAGGTATTCGCCGTGCGCTTCCTGGGCTCCATGGCAGTTCGCTGTGGCGACAATCAGGAGGTGATCTATGAGGCCATGAGGCAGGTGCTGGCTGCCCGAGCCATCCACAACATCTTTAGGACCACCGAGTCCCACCTCATGGTCACCAGCAGTAGCCTCAGGTAGGATTTATCACATATTCATGAAGTGTTACATGAATACCTCCTCTGAGGACAGACAAAGACAAAAAACAACTGATCGGACCTCAGTGTATAAAGATGGTGATGCATTCATGAATTTCCCAACAACATAGACAGAAATTGCCAAAACAAATGCTTCAGTTATTGATGATCTCTGGTGATGGATCCAGTAGTTTAAAAGGGCCAGTTTGTGGGGCTGTTACAGTATTACAAGTGCTAAAGTATTCTACCATTGTGTCATGTGCCAAAGGTAGGTATATATATTATAATCTTAACCTCACACAGCCTCACGGTCTTATAAGCAATGTGTAGAAATTAATTTAATTTTGGTTAAAACTCTCTTTACAATGTAGTTTGCTACATTGAAACTTTGTGACTGTTTAGTTTGGACCTTGATAATAAAACAGTTCTACGATGGAGAAGTCCTATAGCCTCCATAGTTCTACAATGAAATCCTATAGCCTCCCACACCATGCGATGCCACAAGGACATATCACATTTAAAACATGAAAACATGTTGTTCTGTGCAGCTAAACCATGTTGTCCACAGTATTGCACTTAGTTTTTTATGTTCTTGTGCACAAGAGTTGGTATTGTGAGAGAGTAAAATCCAACGAGTCTGTTATAGCGTCTCAAGATAAGGGCCATCATTGCGAGCTAACGCCAAGACTTGGCTGTACATAAGTTTCTGAAGACTACAGTGAGGAAGGACCTTGGAGCGAGAACCTTCTGGAGCCTCATCAAAGCATAAACATCTGCGACAAAGAAGTCTTTTGAATGAGGCTCAGGTTTTCCAACAAAAAGCTGCACAGTCGAGCTGCTGAACACATAACTGCTTTCTCACATTTTTTTAACAAGTTTGTCCTTGTGAGAGCAATATCCTCAGACAAATGAGGAGACACATTCACTCAGGCACAAAGGACACGTCACAATGTTTGAGAATGTGCCAGAAAATTGTTCTGTTCCTGCTCATAACTAAAGATGACCAGAGAGAAACAAGCTTGCTGACAAAAACAAATCAAAGTCAAGGCCTAAGTATCATAGCAGTGTTTTTACATCCCTGTTGAAGTCTCTGTTTTGTCTTTACTATAGGTTGATTGACCCTCAAACTCAAGTTACAAGAATAAGTGTAAGTATCACTAAAGATCAAATTAGTTTTTACTAAATAATCTTTTCTCTTTTTCATTAAGAGGTTAAGAGGCTCAGCCACTCCTCTCTCTCTCTCAACACATTCAAATGCATTTCTCAGTTCCAGCTTGGAGAGGTATGTCAGTTTGCAGCTCACCAAGAGAACGGCAGGCTGATGGGATTTGTGGTTGAGGGCAGAGACTGGAGCGACGGAGATGAGGAGGGAGAGCCCTCGTTTAGCGCCTTCGTCTTTGAGAGCAACACGGAGGGCGAAAAGGTTGTGACACCGAACACTGATGTTTTGTTGAACAGGGGAAACACTTGTTAACTGATGCACAAGTGGGTATTGAAGTTCATCTTTTGGTCTTTTTTCACAGATATGTTACACCATCAGCTTGGCGAAGGACATCACTGAAGCCAAGAAGGTAATGCCATCGTATGGAGATACATAGAAAACTTTTTCTGTTAGACAATTGCAACATTATGTCACTTTACTTGAATCAAACCTTTATCGTTCTATCATATGCCCTCAAAGTCTGAATGTGTTTTAGGTTTTTATAGTTTCACAATAGGGAATCACAACTTTTTCAGTGGCTGAATTAATACGACACGACTGAAAGTGAAAACGATAATCTCTGTAAATTGGAGATATTAACGAACAAACAGCCACTAGAGGGCGATGGTCAACACTTTACCTCCCTTAGTCTTCACAGTGTAAAGGTGACACAAAGTAGGTACATTCAAAATTTACTGTCGCCAGTTTAGGAATTTAAACACACACGAGTGAATTCTTTTTCAGCTGGACTCAGAAATTCCCTTTTTCATCCCCCTCCCCCCCAGGACCCTGAGGCCCTGGCACAGCTGATGAAGAACATGCCACTTACCAATGATGGCAAGTTCCTGCTGCTGGAGCCTGAGACGGGAGACATGACCAATGGGGCAGGACAAGAAGACCTGGAGTCTGAGGCCTAGTACCAGTCAGGACCCCCCCTCCCCCCAGAAAAAAAAAAAAACACCACCAAGACCACAGTCCAACTTTTACCCAGGAGAGAAGGCTTTCCTTGGATGCTTTCATCGTGACCCCTCGAGCCCTAACTCTGGTACCGTAACACCCATATTAGAGTGTAGTTCACTTCCACTCACCTTGTTACTAGATCTCCAGTTTGCTGTGATAAAAGAAGAAAACATCGGCAGGGCGGGTTCTGGATCCTCCATTAGATCTACGTTTCCGCGGCCCAACTGTAGCATGAGTCTCCGGATTTGGAGTTTAGTCTTTTTAGTCTCTGTTTTTACACCACTGTGGGCGGTACTCGCATCAAAAGGGACACTCATCTAAAGGTACTGACTTGAGTTTCATTGTCTTCTAATATCCCCAGCCATTTAAGTGAAGGTGGTGAATCATTTGCTGCGGTTTAGGTTTACGTTTATTTTAGGTTTACATAGTTTGAAGACTGTTTGGAGAGTTTATTCCTGTACTTTGTTTCACACGTTAACTCGTATGTAAGACTCTCATGCAACTATTTTTTATTAGCCATGTACAAAAAAAGTTATTGCACTTCCAAGGTTTATATCTGTTTATTAATAACACTTAATGGTTACAGAATGCACTAATCGAGAATTTTGAAGGCTCTAAGATAATGTAGGAATGGAGAATAGAAAATCATGTCAATTCCTTTTCCATCTGCAGAGCAGTGACTGTTGCATTGCTTGTTATTATCGTTACTCTGTGTGAGTGTATGTGTCTTGAAGCAGTGGAAAGGAGTGATTAGACTAAACGTTTTTGTTCTTTCTGATCCACGAGGTCACTCAGACTTGACATACTGAACGTCTCAAGATTTCCCACTAAAACTGAATTAACGTCACGTTTGACAAAACTCTCCACTACCTGTACAAATCAAGTCTTATGATGATCCGTATATCATGTCCTCCTCAAGCAGCCTAAATATTCTTTAGTACAATTAAAGCCTACTTTGAGCTCCATTTCTTGAAAGCCTGTGTAAATATGATCTGTCCGAGTGTCTATATGATGTTTAATCAGAGTCGGCTGCATTAAAAGCTTTCAGAGTCAGTATACCAGGCCTGATGCCGTGCATGATTAAATTATGGCTCTCATCCCCTTTTCCTTCGCAAAAGATTAAAACCTCTACACGGAGCACTGAGCTGTAATACTAAAAAAAAAAAAAACCCACGGAAATGTTACAGTAACACATGCAGGCAGACCACAGTGGGTTATTACATACTCATTGAAAAGCAATTGGCTCTTCGCTCATACATATGAATGCTAATCAGAAGAGAAAGCACATTGGAAAGCAGTTGATCTGTGAAATCCTTCCTTCCCTCTGGACCCCAGTGAAGTTTCGTACCAGTTCAACCCGTCTGAGCTATAACACTAATCTCAATGGACAGTGGAAGCCTGTGATGCTCTGTTTGAATGAGACATGTTTTGTACTGTGAGATACAGACGAGGTCAAAGCCACTGACTTGACGTTGATCGTGAAAGTTACATTGTGTTGACCAGAGTGTTTGCTTGTCTGCTTGTTTTTTTTTCTACTCTACACCGGAGCTCTTGGCAGAAACACACGTTAAACTGGATATTACATTTAGAACCGCCTGGTGAAATAATTAGTGTTGATCATGTTGGATTGCTCGTGATACTACACATTGTAATTAAAGGAATTAAAGCAATAGTTTGACATTTAGGGAAATGTGCTTTTTACCCGCTTACAGGGAGATAAATGAGACAAGTGATAGATTTACTGTGTAACAGCCAGCAGCCAGTTAACCAAAATGTTAAAACACCAATTCACTGTCAAAAGGATGATTGTGTCAAGAGTATTTCTTGACTACAACCAATGAGAGCCGGTTGCACCAGCAGCTTGTTGCCTAGTTATACCTACCTAGTTGAAATTTACACATAACTAAATGTAAGTGCGTTGCACCACACAAAGTTAGAAAACATTTACACCTAGTAACTAGTAGATGTAACAGCTGCGTAGCTGATAACCACTGGAACAATTTACCAGCTTTGAGAACAAAATTGCTACTTGAGGTCTGTGTGGTGTGACTGGACTGGCTAATCGAAAAACGGACTTATTCACCGTGACTGGGTGATACGTGACATAACTTTGTTCAGCTGACAAGTGGCTTGATTTCTGGGTGTGGTGGGGTGCACTGATAGCACTCAGTTCAAAATCAAAGCCAACAGCGTCCACGAGGATGCATATGTAAACAGAAAGGGATATCAATAGTTAATGCCCAGCTTGTGCGCGATCACGATCTCCGTATAACTAATTGTGTTTAGATGGACTGGTTTGAAATAGTCCGGTACCTGGGCCGACCTCGAAGATGAAAGACTGTTGGACGGTTGCTGGGAGACTCTGTATCATTTCAGGGAGTGGCTAATGACCTTGCGCACAAACTTAGCTCAAGAAAGCGAATAAGTGCATTTTCCAAAATGTCAAACTTTTGCTTTTCAAGTCTTAACTGTTAACCATTTCTCTTTCTGCCTGATGTAAATGCATATTGGCAGGTCTTTTGATGCTATAAAGAAAAATGTGTCCATCTAAAAGACTCTAACCCTCCTTCCTCGGGCGCTGGTTAAGACGCTTCACTCACACTTTATAAACCTACAGCACATGCTTCGAGCTTTAGCCTTCAAAAACTTTTTTTTTTTTTTTTCCCCCCAGTTTGTGGACTTGCACAAGCTGGTACCTGTGTTGTTCCTGTCTCAGGTGGTGAAAAGAATTTCTGCAATTAAACCACCCAGTCAAGAAACCAAATCCTCTTACACTATGTGGCCTGCTGCAGCCCATTACACTTATTACAGCTGTGCTGCGTAGTCTTGATATATTTTTGCTTTCTAAGTTATGCACCGTCAGGAAAAATCTGGTACTCATGGTGGAGAAAATACATTTCCGTAATATAGCAAGGAATGCATTTTCTCCCTTTGCCCTGTCTTTAAATTGCAGAAGTTGACAGAATCCACTACGCATAAGGCTTTGCACTTAATTTTCCCTAGTTTTCTAAAATCAATGTTAACATGCAATCTTTAATAAATATGTCATTTTTTCTTACTCAAGTAAATGTTGTCCTTTTTTTTTTTTACACCATTAAAGAACTTTAAGATCAAGACCAAAGAATAGAGCATTTATTAAACAAAGCATTTTCCTTTAGTATTTACATATCATTGACATTTCATTTATATGCACTTAAAATCTACACAGCTGGAGACGCACCTGAGCACGAGAGGCATTTCAGTAGGCATTAACTTCATCTCAATTACAACCTTTGGCAGCATACAAACTTCAGAAGCAATCTAATTTGTTCAAGCACACAGGCATGTAGTTCAAATCCTGCACATTGATGTGGATTGATTGCCAAATTCATGCCCTAATATACAGTGCAGTTGGGTTTTTAAATGTATTTTGCACATGGAAATGAACTTAATTTATTACGTATGTTTGATTATCTGTATTTTGTCTTACAAGGGATTCTTAAAATGTGAACACTCATAGTACACAATGGTGCATATTTAACAAAGAGCACGTCTTATGTGAAATTGTGACATTAAGCTTGTGTACAACTTACACATACAGCAACAATCAGCTCAGGAGTCTTTGTAGTAGTTGTTGAAGTTAATGCGGAGGAGGAAATCCTCGAGATGAGGCTGGTAGCCCCGGTTTACCAGCTTGGTCACCACTGAGAGAAGGAAAGAGACATTTGTTAGATCTGGGTTTTCCCCAAGAAACACATTGCTGCAGCAAATTAAATGACATTGATTTATCCACAACCAATGCAACACTAATCATCTACTAATGTATAAATAATCACAACAAGGAGGAAGGGCTTTAATACATCCAGACAAGTTGATACAACACTTGGCATTTCAGTTCAAAATACTACAGCCTTTCCTATTCCAAAAATAAAACTACACACTATCTTAGTGTTTCTGCCATATGTGACGGATTTGCACAAAGTCTTTGGAAGCTACTTTAAGCCATAGGTTTTTGTTTTTTTTTAAAAATGCAACTCTTTTCGTTCAGCATATTTGACATTATATTTTAAATAATTACTTTTAATCTAGAAGCCGATGCTTTACATCCTCGGCTCACCTGAACCACAAATTTCCCTGTCGCACATTACAGAAAAAAAGATCATACTCACATTGTATGTGTGAAGAAAACCATTAAAAAAGTAGCAAACAACTTAATTAATCTCCTGCATTTACAGTAGAATTCATATGTTTAAAAAAACAAAACAAAAAAAAACTCAGTGTTATAAATCTTGGCAAAGCTTAATTAGGCACCTTCAGGCCTGAAATAAGAAGAAAATCTACATATTACACTTTGTTAACTTAATTTGCTTAATTAAACCAATATATACACCAATGATAATATACTGCTTTCATGTCAAGTGGTTTTAATATTAAAGGATATCTGTGTATAATTGTTAACCAGAGCAACACCTGAATTGAGAAATGAGAATATGTTTGAGAATGATCTCAACAAGAAGGTTTCAGAGCTGCTTCACTCTGATGATCCTTCTCCAGAGTTTAATTGTGGGGGAATGTAAAAAAACAGACTAAAACATTAATCGGTGTCCTTACCTTTGAAGAGGAAGTGAGAATAATACTTAAAGGTGTTGTATGATTGCTGCATGGCAATGAAGCTGGGGTGCACTGCCTCCCCCTGCTGGCTGTCCCAGGGCTGTGCGATCAGCTGGGCCCGAAACTTGAGGATCAGGCTGAAAATGCTGTGGATGATGTTCATGACCGGAGCCGCTTTCTCCGTCAGCAAACCTCTGGGGAGACGAGCGAGAAGGGAGAGTGCAAAGTTTAGAAACATGACAAGGAACTTTGAAATGACTTTTCAGACGGCCTGAAATTACACAGAGAAAAGTGTGATAGTGACAACCTCTCCTAATGAGATTAAATCATTCATCGGGTTCAAGAGTTAGCCTAAGATCCAGCTGGAATTTAAATTAACTTGTTACAAGGAGGATGAATCAATTTTATATGAAATTATGGGTGCAGAGTGCACTACTTCAACTTGCTGCACATGTACAGAGCCTGGAGAAATGATTTCACTCCCCTGCCCTTTTCTGCAGTTTGTGGTGTTGCAGCCTAAAATCCTGCTGGTTTCAATTAAGAGTTTTCCTGTCTGTGTAAAAGCGAACAACACCCTGGAGAACACCTTCGGCAACAAATAGTTTTGACTCCCTCTGTAAGAGAAGGGTCTAGGATCCCAGAAAGTTGTACCCAGTAGGGCTACAATTATTGATTACTATGCTGATTTATTGAATTTTATTATTAAATTTATTGATTTCTCTGCAGTTCATTTGAATATCTTGCTGATTATATATAATATACTTGATGACAACAACACCATTTTCTGACTTTTTGACCAAACAATTAATTAATTAATTTTTTGCTGTTAAAAAGCCTAAATTAGGCTCAACACAAATCTCAGAGCAGCTGGACATGAACCTGAATGAGCCCAAAGGAGATGTGACAATTCAGAAAGAAAATGTTTAAATGGAACCATATTTTTTCTCCAAGGTGCAGAGGTTTCAGTTCAGCCAAGATGAGAAAAAGTTGATCACACACCATAAATTTGTGCCCGTGTGCAACATTTAGCATGTGTCACGACATTCATTCAATAGATCTGTTTTGATCTGGACCGTTTTATGGTATTTTGCAGTAACACATCAAACATCTTATGTCGCTTTATCATTTCTTTCTATGGTGTGGTGTGACTTCTTGAAGAGAACTGCCTTCTAGCTGAAGCACGTGCATTTTAAATCAAGGACTGATGATGAGTTTTGGTGTAGACAGCATGTACTTATGTAGTGTCAACACAGACTGTGCTCTCATATGTAGTGCACAGGCTAAAAGCTGGTAACTCTAAATACATGGAGCTGTAATGATTCAAAATGCTGAACAATTTAAAATGTATTGGATTCAAGGTGAGACGAGGACATTTGGTCTTGTTCCAAATGATCTTCTCCTTGAATGCAATAAATCATGCATCAACTATTCTGTGCACAGAAATGACTGTAAGCATTATATTGCAATAAGACTGTAACATAGACATATGCAGTCCCAGCCCTCACCTGAAGATGGCTCTGTTGAGGTAGTCTGCATGTGTGCGGTGGATGGCGTCCAGGTCGCTGGCAGTGGCCAGTTTGGCTGTGAACTCGCTCCAGGACACTTGCAGGATCTGGTTTGCGATGTAGCCCTGTATCACCTTGACAAAATGCTGCATCTCGTGTCTGTATAGCTGCAGCTGACGAAACTGCACCGATCGACCTGCGCCCTTCACCAGCGCTGAGAAAAACAAAGATGGGAAAAATTGGCTCACAAAGTATGGAAAAGAAGATTGAAGATTTTCAGCTTTTTTATGTCGTAAATAATACAATATCTCTGGGCTACTTTTCACCATTTTCCTAAAAATGAAAAAAAAAAAAAAACACAATTTGTGTTCTTGTGCTCTGGAAACTTAAGAGGCATTTGTCATTTTATACTTTTAGTAAAAAATCAATACACATGAATTAGTAATGAAAGTAACTGATAGTTGAAGTTTATGATACAGACAGACCTTGGTTAATTGCTTTATCATGCAGTTTTGTCTTTGAGTGCAGTTATGTTAGCGCTGCTCATGGTTTTGTCAGTTGTGTATTAAGTAATCATCCACCATTTGCCCCATGTGATCAGTAATCTTAATGTTATAATCACTGAAGTGTACATCCCTCTAATAACTTAATACTTTGTTTTTTCCCATCAGGAAATCCATTTACGTAGTCTCTGCACAGGCTTTTGCTGATCAATAATACGTAATCCACTGAAGCACATAGGTCTACAACAATCCCGCTGGTATAAGATGTGTGTTGTATAAATAAACATAAAAGGAATTGCAACATTCCCCTCTATGAATATTTCATGAACATAAAGCACAAGAGGAAGAATCTGAACTCTTCCTTCTAAGAGATGAGGTGGAGTCCGAGCTGAGCCCGAATCAGCTGCTCTTATCTTCTCACCTGTTCTCTTGAGGTGGAACCAAACATCGCGGAGGCTCCACACCATGTGTTTGAGCTGCAGCAGGAACGAGAACAGACGGTTGTACTTGTTCATGCAGCTGTCCGTGATGATGATGTTCAACGGCCATTCCACCTGGGAGATGACACGAAGGAAAAGAGACACCAAGGCAAAAAAAAAAAAAAGTGTGAAGGTGTGAGCGCAATTGGGTGTGAAAGAAAGCAAAAGGAAGTGAAACAGGAGTTGGGAAGAACAGGTAAAGAGAGAGTGACAGATGAGGCGATGGGAGGTGTGAATGCAGAGATGGTGATAAAGGAGGTGAGAGGATTGTGGGGGGAAGACAGAGTGGTAAGAGATGGGGGTAGAAACAGAGAGGAATGTGGAAAAGATGTTTGGGGAGAGAAAGAGCAAAGCAAAATATACACAAAGCAGGAGATGAAGAAAGAGAGAAGGATTCAAGAAAGGCAGAAGATGGAGATTCAGCAGGGAAAGTGAACAGTCGTGAGAGAGATGGGAGGTGACACACACAGGCGGGAACAAGAGCAGAGGACAGTATGTGCAACATTAGTCACTGTGCATGTCATCGAAAAAAGACCCAACTCCAATCAATCTACGAGGTTCAACCATTTAAGTGCGGGATAAGCTAATTTTCCATACCCGGAGCAGTTTGTCAAAACATGACAGGTTGTCACATTCAAGCTGCCACTCATGCTGAGACAAGCACACCCGTGCAAGTGTACACACTTTTGTTACTCCCTCCAATAAAACACACTGCCTCACCTTGTAGCGCAGCTCCAGACAGTTGAGAGAGTCCGGGGCATGTGGGTGAAAAGTCTCAGGGAGAAAGCGAAGGGCGAAGGTGAAGTTGCCAGCCAAGGGTGTGTCCCCATGTAAGCTGTACTGCAGGGCCTTACTGAGGATGGAGTTTAGGACCAACGGTGTCAGCAGCTCACCGGGAGTCTGCCCACTGCCCATCTGGGTGGAGGAGACATCAGCCAAGTAAATACATAAAAGGTCAAACAAGTATAACTACCCATACCGCTACACCTGTCTTTCAAATGTGCTATCAAGGCCTAAAATTTGGCAGTGTTTTCATTCCAAACAAACACTACAGGTAGCTGATTGCAATGATTAGTTCCCCTTCCAGCTGACGGTTGTGCTAATCAGTGAGATCAGCTGGTGTAGTCTTTGGCTGGAACAAAAACCTTCTGTTTCATGTGCCTCACGAGACAGATGTACATGAATGTTTCTGCAGAACGGCACCAAGGTGGGAGCAAAAGATGTGCTTGTTATTTCACACCAGGAAGCTTGGGCTTGACATAAGTAGAAATCTGGCAGTGATGCATCACATGCTAGAAAACAGGCACAAGGAGAAATCAAATATAAAATGCTAACAAGCTTAAGCATCAATAATGCTTAAACCTTCTGTACTGGAGTTTTTGATCATTTGAGGCAGCACAAAAAGCTGTAAACACACAAGCAGTTGCTTATTTAGACATCCAGCAGATACAGAACAACAATAACATTCATTTGGAGTTTGCATCCCTTGATATTAGTATGTCCAATATTCTGTCTCTCTCTCGCTCCTTTTTGTTCTGTTTTGGTTTCAACCAACTCAAGATCTGGGGGTAATATCTAGCTGTACAACTGCTTAACGCTACACTATGCTCACCAGCTAGTTGTTTTTCTGTGTCAGTCTGCTGTTTGATGCTCGACACGTAGTGTACAGTGGGTTTGTAGAGCTTTGTTGCTGCAAACAGCTGAAAACTATGCTGACAAAAGCAGTGACAGAACCAGAACATAAGGCTGCAGGTGGCAGAATGAAAATGACACAATGCTTCATAGAGCTAAGGAGAAATACAGAGTTCACATGGGCTCTATGAATTACATTTTGCAGGCGTTTTCCAGAGATTGACACAAAGGAGTCGTGCGACTACCTGTGGAGAACTGCCCTGCAACTGTTGCACATACATGTCTAAATCATATGTATTCAAGATTTGGTGTGTGTCTATGCTATATGGGGACCGTCCTGTGCTTGTAGATAATACTAAATACATGCAGTGCTGATCAATCAAAAGACAGAAAAAGTTTAAAGTTTAAAATATGTTGACAAGGCCATTTGACCTTGTTCCAAGATGTCCTTTCTTGTTCTCGCCTAGAAGGCAATAAACTGTAGAAAAATACCATATGTTACCCTATGCTGAACATACACCAGTGACATCGGCATTTCTGAGAGAGCCTCACCTTTTCAAAGAGCAGATCACTGAGGGACTGTGCGAACTCGCCATCCTCCATCAGCAGGAAGTGGCGCAGTGCCTCAAAGTGTCTTTCCACTCCCAGCTCCACAAAGAAATAGTCCACCACTGCCTTGTTCACCAAAGATACACTGGGGATGGAAGGTGGAGGAGAGAATGACCAAGATAAGGAGAGAAAAGTTTTGATACAAGAATCAGGAGTGAAAATGATGCTGACTTGCAAATTTGATACAGGTTGTGGGAATGATAGACATCAGCTCTGAAGAAAGCTGAGGGAATATAACGTTGTGTTTTTGCACTTTAAGGATGACTTCCTCCGTTCCATTACTTTAAATTATTCCTGAGTAATTTACATTTCTATAAAAGTGGGATTTAGGGAATGTTCTCTTTCACTGAAAAGTCAGCAGGGGGAAGATAAAAATGGAGTTGAAAATCTCTGCAAAACTCCACTGTGTCATCTAAGCATGGGATAAAAATGTGTTAATAAAAATTTTGAGTTATGAATACCAACGCTAAATATACTGCACCCTCTCCGTGTGCAGAAAGAGATGAGAAAGCCATTTCTTTACACACAAAGGCGAAACTGCAAAGTGTGCAGAAACATTGTAGTTGAAGACTGACAAGCTTGTCTGGAGTTTTGATGGAATTTCAAACAGAAAAAAGATCCTACAATGATGGAACGTAATAGGAAATTTAATTATTCTTGCAGTGCAGAATATACACTTAGCTACAGTTTAAGTGGCCTGAAGTAGCAGAAAAATAACAAGAGATCAGTGAAAAACCTCACACCTGCATTTCTGTTAAACACAGGATTTGGCTTTAAGGGTAAAATAAGTACATGTCTTTCTCAGACACTCCAAACTCATACTTGTAAACAAAAGCCCCATTTACACAGCCTGTACAAGGCAGGAATGTTGCACCTTTATTCTGCCTTTCTGTTCTGTATAAAAGGTACGAAGATGGAAGGGGGTGGGGGGGTCATTGTCGTTCTGCTGTTAAGCCGGCAGTGAAGGTAGTCACAGAGCCAGATCGACATCTGTGTAAAAGGGAGAGCCGGCATGGAGGGACAGACGCCAATGCTGTTGTGTTACACGTCACGCCTCTGATTCTGGAACGATGGCAAGCCATCTAAAAATCACACACTACGCCAGCTTTGTTTGGTTCAGTGTAAACAAGCAAAACCGGCATAATGAGGGATATTGTAAACAGCAACAGTGGGATCTCTTTTTTAAAAAGGGGCTAATAACGTACAAATAGCTTTCTTTCAGAGACTCACTGTGTGATGAGCGGGGTAGTGACAGAGTGTTTTATCAGAACTGGCAGGGAAACCATCTCGCTGAGTTGGACTGCAGTGGTGTCTGTAGCTCTGCGAAGAGTGGGGTCCATAGGAAGACCCCAGGGGCCCCGAGTTACTTGCTTCAGCAGCTGACACTCGGGGGACGAAGCTGTGGGTGAGGGAGATGAGGTGTGTTACTGAATAAATATCACCCTCAGAACGGCAGAAAACTCTGCTGGTTTTAAATGCTGCTAAGAAGAAATAATAACTACAGTCAGATGAAAAAGAAGAAGCTTAAACAAATACTATTCAAATAATATGTTTGCCAGAATGGATGATGCAAAATAAATGTCTGAAACATTTATTCAATGATTTAACAATACAGAGCTGAAAGAATTAATCAGTAAATATTAAATATTATACTCATTTACATTTTCTCAAATGTTGATAATTGATGGTTTTCTTTGTCTTCTATGATATTAAACTGACCATTTTTTAGGTTTTTGACAGTGGTCAGACTTTGGGAAATGTGATGGACATTTTTTTTTCTTTTTAACCTCCTAGGACCTGGCGTCCACATATGTGGACCTCACATTTTCGGTTCTCTAGACCACAATACTAACTTTTTCTCAACAAGGGCCTGGTGACCACATATGAGGATATTATACTGCCACTCAGCAATAGAAATGTAAAACTAATGTCCTCATATGTGGACATCATTTTTCTCAGGTCCCAATCAGCCTAAATAGCAAAGAGAAATTAAAAATGCACGCCATGCAAGAGTTCGGGTCTTAGGATGTTAAGCCATTTTCTAAAATTTTATGAACTAAATAAAGAAAAAAATCATTTGATAATGAAAATAACTGTTAGTTGCAAACATAAAACTAAGGTCTTAAAATGACCTTAGAGCTGAATTGACACCTCACTGACAACAAAAACACAACATAAAAGCTTCACAATGGAGAGTATTTACAGCAAACAGTTATTTTGTCCGATGTCCCTCTATATTTATAGTAACACTCTGTAAAAAATTAGGGTTCTTGACTTTGATCAGTGGTGTGGAAGATGTATTCAACAGAGTAGATTCTGATTGATTTCATGGAGACCCTAGAAGCCAGCATGAATAATAGCAGCGTGACTGAACCACAAATGCAGAGTGAAAAAGACAGGATATTACTTCAACGAGCCATGATGCATCCAAGCCAAAATACCTTTATGAAATATCACTGCTTTTTATTCAAGCCCTGTGTATGCTGATGGAGTAAATATTTAACAGCCTCAAGAAATGCCTCACTCCTGAACGTGTAAAAATGCTCTTTTAAATTAATATGAAGCCAGCTCCACCACTGTAAGGTGTGTAATTTTCATTTCTCTGCAAAATGACCTGATGTTTTGCCGTATTTCAAAAGACGTAATTTCTCATTAAGTTATTTCAGCCTGACAACATAAATATTTTCACATTCTTGAATAAGATCAGGGTCCATTTTATTTTTCTTATCTGGCATAAGCTACAGCCATTTTCATTACTACAAGAATGGGTTAGGCTTCGTTTTTAGTGCTCCGCGTCATGTAATTTCTGTCCACAAGAAAAGGCAACAGTTTTAGCAGAATGATTATTTTCAATTTCTTGATTGTTTGGTCATTTGTAAAATAATGACAGAAGGAGCAAAAGAATCAATAAGAGATAAAATTATTCAATTTCATTCAACTCATCAGTCAAATAATTTTCTTTGAAACTGAAATAAAGCTTTAAATCAAGTTTAGTTTTCATTTACCGAGATGACTTTAATATGGGTAACCAACAGTCAATAACCTTATACAAAACATGCAATTACAGTTTTAGTTTGGGATACTGTTGACCATAAGTAGACTAAAAATAGTTTGTTCTCTTGTTGTTCTTGGCTGATTGAATTCCTGTTTTCTGTTGTTCTACATGATATACATCCATGTCCTCTCCAACAGAATTAAATCGTGGAGTTCCTCAAGGTTCTGTTTTGGTAGTTATTTGTAGCTATGTTTTCTCTTTTCAGTTTTGTGCTAATAATAGTATGCACAATACACAGTAGGTGCTTGTAGATGCCTGTGAATGAATTATCTTTTTTCTCTCTGTAGAATAGTCTGGCTGACATCCAGCAACAAATGGCTGTCTATAAAGTTTCTCCATATGAACAAGGACAACTGGGACATTGTTTCAGTTTGGCTAACTAAGACACACCACAGTCATTTCTGACTTCTGATTCTTGTTACTTCTCTTTGTCAATAAAGAATTCAAGTTTGCAATTTAAAAAAAAAAAAACTAGATCTATAATATGTTATTTCTTATCCATTCCTAACATACCAGTTAGACACCATCATGTTTAGAGTCATGACTGTAATGTACCAGTAACACAAAAGTGCTTATGTGATGAACATCACATTGCCTGTATAAGCCATAAGGAACTATTAACCTTGAGCCATATGATTTCAACTTACCCATTAAGCTGTAGTAGTCTTCATAGTGTTCCACCTGGTACTGAGTAGACAAAGCCAAGAGGTATTCCTGCTCAGACTTTTCTCCAGGGGACAAACCGTAGCTAGCTGCCCAGGACCCCAAGCCCTCAACCAGCTGCTCACCAGGGCTCTCTGACTTGGAACCTGAAGAGAGCACAGTTTTCAGTGACATTAGGTACTATTCTTAACACCAAAAGGTCAGTACAAAAAGCTTCCATCTTTATATTCAGTGGTGCATCTATATATTGATTACATGCAAATATCTAGAGCTGAAATGATTAGCTGATTAATAAGTTAATTCATGGACAGAAAATGAATTGACAACTATTTTGGTAATTTGTTTAAGTTTGTGTAACGTGGGGATTTTACATCACTATGACCTGAAAATCTCTAGGTTTTGAATTGGAAACTATAAATGGTATTTTTGTTTATCATCTGACATTTTCTAGATCAAAGAATTTATTAAATAATCAATTAATAATCATCAGATTAGTTGAAAATAAATGATAGTTGCAACCCTTCAGAATTTAATTGTTGTGTATCACTCAGTACTATTCAATACCTTTATTATCTTCATTTTCCTCCGTTTTCTCTTTGCTCTTCACCACACATCCAACTCCAAGTGAAGAATCTGAAGAGTGGCCATACACACTGCCTGGGAGTACAAAGGGTTGCGGCTGTGTCCCCAACACCACACAACCTACACCCAGAGTCGAATCAGAGGAGTGGCCGTAGGCGCTGCCTGGTAGTGGCGATGGAAGTGGTCCAGTTTGGGACACAACACATCCGATGCCTAAACTTGAGTCTGAAGAATGACCATGGGCACTGCCAGGTAGAGGAGAACGTTTGGGTTCATCTCCTGAAACTACACATCCAACACGTAACATTGAGTCTGAGGAGTGACCATGGTCACTGCCAGGTAGAGGAGAACGTTTGGGTTCAACTCCTGAAACTACACATCCAACACGTAACATTGAGTCTGAGGAGTGACCATGGTCACTGCCAGGTAGAGGAGAACGTTTGGGTTCATCTCCTGAAACTACACACCCAACACGTAACATTGAGTCTGAGGAGTGACCATGGTCACTGCCAGGTAGAGGAGAACGTTTGGGTTCATCTCCTGAAACTACACATCCAACATGCAACGTTGAGTCTGAGGAGTGACCATGGGAACTTCCAGGTAAAGGGGACAAGGTTGGTTCAGCTCCTAATACCACACAGCCTGCTTGAAGCTGGCAATCCGAGGTGTGCCCGTGCTTACTCCAACGAGGTCTTGCTTCAGATATGTTGGACACAAACTCGCCCACTTTTATATTAGCATCAGAGGAGTGACCATGGATGCTAGGAGTAGGGAGTGGTACAACAACTTCTGAAACATTTTCGCCAACCTTGATACGAGCATCTGAACTGTGACCATGAACATTAGGGGATGGCAGAGGGGCAATTTCATTTGGAACGAGCTCCCCAACTTTGATGTGGGCATTTGAGGCATGACTGTGAACGTTCGGAGGAGGAAGAGGAGCGACAAATTCTGAAACATTTTTCCCAACTTTAATGTGAGCGTCAGAGGAGTGACCATGGATGCTGGGTGATGGCTGAGGGTCAGCAACATCTGAAACCAGCTCTCCAACCTTTAGGTGTATACTGGAGACATGAGCATGAATGTCTGGCAAAGAAATATTTTCATATGCGTTATCTTGAGCATCTGAGCTATGGTGCGGAGTGTTTGCCTCAAGCAATTTAACCCCACCACAGTCAGAAACACTTGCCACTACTTTGTGGTCACCATTTGGAAAGCCTTGTCCTGGTGTGGTGGAGGGGGCAGTAGGAACTACATCATCCTCTTTTGTAGATGCACGCTCATCTTCTTTTACCTCTGCTTTACTTTCTGAAATCCCCATTTCAGTCTCCTGTTCTGCCATAGGTGCTACTACTTGCTTGTTGTCTGTGGTTTGCTCACTCCCATCTACTGGCTGTGCTGAGGCTTGAGAGGTATGTCCATAAACACTGGCTTTAGCTGCATTTTGGAGCTCCTCTGGGGTATACTGGCCAAGAGGAAAGCTGGATTTGGAGGCTTGACCAAAGGGGTTAGCTTTGGGGACATTCTCTTGGACTTGAGACATGTTCTCTCCTATGGGGATGTGAGAGAAAGAGGGATGGTTTTGGATCAAGTCAGGCTCGACTGCGGGTCCCCAGCGAGGCCGGGGCTGAACTGAGGCTTGTGCAGTGATACCTTCAAGCGGACTAAAGGGGGCACTGAAGTCATAGTCAACTAGTTTTGCTGTAGGGCACACCTCAGGTAAGTCAGACCCAATCTCCTGTAGGGCCACATCCACTTGCTGACTGTCAGGATTTGGTGACTTGGGGAAAAAATCATTGATATCAATGTCTTCAGAGATGAGGGCAGGGTCTGCTGTAAGGGGGGTGAGGGTGGATGAAGTTGGGTCAAGTGGCGGTGATGATACGACATCAGATTCTTGGGTGTCAGTTGGCTGCTGCTCAGACGGCTCCAGAATGGGAGATTCCTGTTCAGAGAAGGCATTCATTTGAGGTGTATCGGATGCACTTAACAAGAGCATAAAAAAGTGGAGAGATTTAGTTAATGTTCAAGAACCAGTGTGTTGTCATACCAGTGTTTGTTGCGCTACAGTCTGTTGTGTTGAGGGAACAGGTCGCAACACTTCCACAGGAGGTCTCCCCTGGCCTAAGGGATATTTCTCGAGCATTGCCTGGAAAGAAGTCACAAGAGCTTTGGTTGCAGAATCTCTTCAGTCATATTAACCTTTTCCTCTGCATGTGTTCTTTTATGATAATTCATACACAGTAACAAACCTGAATGTTCTGCCTGTCATGGATGAAGAACTGAGCACGGGCTTCATCAAGTCTCATTCGCTGCACCCTCCACATGGCCCGTCTCTCTCTGCGGGCTGCTTCCTCTGACAGACGGCTATATTGGGCAATCAGCTCCTTCCTACAATTTGAATGTAGAAACACACAAGTTAAAAGTAAATAATTTAGCTGAGGGTCTTATTCAGAGCAACTTGCAGTAAATGCATGTCTAGAAAAGTGTCAGGTAGCTCTGCTCTTGTTAGCTTCATATTAGTACTCAACTGAGATAAGAACAGCAAAATATTAATATGCATTCATAAATATTACGATTATCCTCCTAAAAACAGCTTGGCTGATGTTATTTAAGTCTTATAAAAAATTGAACAAATCATATTCATAGCTTTATGTTTATATTTAAATCTACGTGGAATTATATTTAAAGTGCAAATCATCCTTATGAAGAATTGTGATGAGCATATTGGCCTGCCATATGTCTGTGCGTGAATATGTGCTTTCACGGTCTGTGACAGCTCTGAATTCAATTTTGAGTAATTTCCTTAACCTCTTGTCAGCCACTTTAACGAGCTGTAATCGATTAATCAGCAAAGGTCTGTAAAAATAAATGAACGATAAAAGCTTTATTTTTACACTTGGCATGGAACATTTTCCAAGCACATCCTAAATAAATTAGGTATTTTGATTTTGAATCTTTACAAGGGTTAATACTGCACAAGTTGAGAGGTAACTGGCTGGATGAAAAGCTGCAGATGACAGGTGCTAACAACAGCTTTGGTAAACTCTGATCTCCAACACGCCGGCAACCTAAATGGCAGCTTACAGCCATCATTTGGAAATCCACGCACGCCATGTTCGCATTACAGGCTCTGTTAACATTTGCTCATGCCGCGGCATCACACAGTTATCCCAACTGTATGGCAATTCAGCACAAGTCCAGCCACTGAAAGACTGCAAAGATGGAGTTGACGTCCCATCATGTTTGTTAATATATTTTAGAGCAAATGAAATCTTAACATAGATTATTCAATCATCAATAAAAGATTAACACGTCTAGTAGGGGCTGTAAAAGCAGTCAGACCTGGCTCTCTGCTCCAGCTGCTCCTCCAGGGCTTGTAGTCTTTTCTCTCTATCCCTCAGCTCTCTGGCAAAGCTGAAGTCATCCTCCTCCTGCCTTTTCTTGGCTGCACTTCGCCACTGGTGCCAAACACAAACACACACACACACACACACACACACACACACACAAACATCATTGCTTTCAGCTTCTAAAACAAGGCCACAAATGATGTAGCTGAAATAAATATATATATATATATATATATATATATATATATATATATATATAATATATATATATATATATATATATATATATATATATATATATATATATATATATATATATATATATATATATATATATATATATATATATATATATATATATATATATATATATATATATATATATATATATACACACACACACAATTGTCCTTTACATCGTTTTCTTATCCTCAAAATTCTTTATCAGGCTTTTGGTGTCTAATTGTTTTCAAAATATAATAATACCTTTTCAGTCACATGGATACTATATTACTTTCTCATGCATTTCTCTTGTAAACAGATGCATGCACAAGAACAGTACTTTACTACCTCTTGCTCCTGCTCCAGGTGCTGTTTCAGCTCCTCAAATCGCTCTCTCTTCTTGGCCTCTTCAGCCAGACGCTGTGACACCTGGCGCCCTACAGGAGGCAAGGGAGATAACAGTGGGCTGCTTACCCTCCCACACAGAAAAGTACGAAACATCTCCGTCTCTCTCTCTCTCTCTCATGCACACACACACACACAAAACAACCTCACCATCTGCCTCACACAAACACAAAAATATGCCAAGACACACTCAGAGCATCAGGCCAGACATTTCCCCACCAAACCATCTCCCCTCCCAAACTTTGCCACACATCTTGTGAAGTAATAAATGATGCGAGGAGTTTGCTAAACTGTGCGAGAAATAATTAGATTTCTCAGCCCGTCGTACTGGAAGCTGTTCAAAACATTCCTCACTATGAATTGCTGCTGCTCTACTGAGAGGAAGGAGTGCAGCTGAAGAAAGCTCTCGTGGTCAAGAGTCAACAAATAAATGTGGGTTATAGGTAAATAAGGTATACTCATCAGGGAGGTTGTGTGCATGTATGTCAAGCACTACATAAAATTATACTCGCAGTGTGTGTGTGTGTGTGTGTAAATGTTATACTAACCGCGGATGCTCTCCAGGGTTTTGGCTGCTGACTCTCTGACCTGATTGATCAGCTCCTGGCGTGCCTGCTCTGTACGCAGGGCCTAACAAAAGACAGACAAGAAATCATCATTAACTAAGATCTATCCACCTGCCCTGTAGCTCACCTCTGCTTCCCACCCTCTGCCACTCAGCACAGCCAGCAGCACACGCCACACAGGCCATACAAACCAGGGTATTACACTAAATCATGCAGCGTACAAGCCCTAGACTTCAGATGCATCATTTTAATGACTTGCTGCTGAAATTCTCAGTACTTGAGGGGTAATGTCACAATCATGGATCATCTTATGTTAAAAAAAAAAAAAAAAAAAAAAAAAAAAAAAAAAAAAAGAAACTCCTCTCTCTTTATCTTAAGGGACAATACCTGTGTAATGACTTGTCTTACTGCAGGTTTGCCTTCCCTCCCTGAAGTTCAGGCTGCCCTTGATTTTTAAAATCAACTAGCACAGACTTTATTAATGTAAGATACCATGTTGACTGCAATGTCTACTACCATTCACTGCATATGAAACACATTTTTATATCTTTATGTAAACTTGATCAAGACTTTTGTCAGACAAAACTGAGGAGGAGAAATATCAACAGACTTCAGAGGAAAAAAATGGAAAAATACATTAAAGAAACGTCTTATCAGATGGAACAATATGTGTGCGTCTCAGTACCTGCTCCTCCCTGCTGATGGCGCTGTGCTTAGCAATCCTCTCCATGCGTCCGCGGTATACCGCACAGTCCCTCTCGATCTCCTCCACCTCCTGGAGGGAGAAGGTGACAGCTATGCGAGGCACCGGCAGCTCCGACCAGCAGATATAGTGCTGTGGACACAAAGGGAACAGAAAGTCAGTGCCATAAAGGAGGCTCACTGATTTACAGTGGCAAGAAAAAGCATGTAAACCCTTTGGAAGTACCTGGCTTTCTGCATGAATTGGTTGTAAAATGTGATCTGACTTTCATCTAAGTGAAGTACAGACAAACACAATGTGCTTAAGCTAATATCACACAAAGAATTATAATCTTTTCTGTTTTTATTGAACAAACCCATTCAATATTCACAGTGCTAGTGGAGAAAGTGAGCAGCAATTACCTCAAACAAGAGCTTCTGATGGCTTAATATCAGACCTGCAAAACAGGATACATTTTGGACCATTCTTCCTACATAGCTGCTTCATGTCAGCCATATTCTCAGAATGACTGGTGTGAGTGGCTCCCTTCAGGTCATTCCACAGCATCTCTACTCTTTGTTTTAAGTCATTCTGTAGTAGATCTACTTTGATATTCCTGCAGCGTCACCCAACCTACTGAGCTTCAGCAGGTGGACATCCACCCTGACATTATTCTTCTTTAAGCCTTTAGCTGTTACTCTGGGGTCATTTTAACTTCATGAGTATTCAGCACCATCTCTTTGGATTCATCTTAGCATCTTAGCCCACCTCTAGGGAGAGAAGCCACAGTATCAAATTGTCTCCATTTATAGACAATGTATCAAACTGTGGACTGATGAATCTCTAAACTCTTTGGGATGACTTTGTCACCTTTTCCAGCTTTATGCAAATCAACCATTCTTGATTGTCTTGAAGTCTTCTGAGACCTTTTGTGTGAGGCATGGCTCACTGTGCTTCTAGTGAACAGCAAGTGTTCCACAAGCGGGCGTTTTTTTTTTTTGCTCAGAGCAGCTCTTACACACACCTCCAATCGTGTTTCATTGATTGGACTCGATTTTTGACTCCAGTTAGCTGAGGGGCTCATGTTTGAACGATGTATTCAGTATGGACAAGAATAATACAATGATTTATATGTAATTAGTTAAAACCGATTGCTCATTATTGTAACTTAGGTGAAGCTCTGACCATATTTGAAAGACATATTAATACCTAAATGCAGGTAATTTCACTGGGTTCACTTACTTTTTCTTGCCACTGTAAGTGGCAGTTAATCCTGATGCCTGTCTCATTTGGTGGATGTTTGATAACACCAACCACAAAGTTCCTGTCATAACAAAATATGTGCTGCCAGCTGTCTGAAAGCGTAACATGTGTCTACAGATGCACCCAATAACAAACTAACAATGAATCTAGGATGAGATGGCAGAGAGACTTGGGAATAAATATGAATGAGACGCTATGGAGTGACCCGTGAAGAGACAAGGTTACATCTGCTTTGAATTCAAGGTTTAGATTCACTCAGTTACATTCTCTCCATCAGCTTTACATCGAGATGGCACATTCATACATTCTACTTGGTCTTGCTTCAAAATACGACGTTAAATCTAAAAACAATGTAATATGTAATATCACATCACATTTGCATGGCATTAATATGCAGTTAAATTTACAGGATCTTATTAATCATTACCAAATAATGTGTAAGACTAAAATGGAAATCTGAAGACCCTGGAGCCCAGACTGCAGAAATGAATAATTACATACCACTAGAGGAAATTATGTACTGGTTTTACAAGAGTAAAACCTTTTAGAAAAACCTTGAATATATGGAAACCTTGTTTTGATTGCATGAGAAACATTCATCTTAACCACACTCACTGTGCCTCTGTGTGAGTCTAATCTTATCATGTAATTATGTTTTATCACAATATAAAACATGTTACAATGTTACAATATAAAACATATATTCCCCTTGAATTAATACTTGTATTATTGTAATTAAAACTATTTAAAATGTTTACTTTAATCTTTACTTTCTCTTGGTTTCTTTTTTGGCTCCATTTGTTAGATTAGATGCTCTGTATTTCTTTATGTGGTGTTGTTTTACACGTAAATGTTCAATTTTGTTAAAAGCTAAATAAAACATCACCAGCCACATCCCACCATGTCATTGAGTCACATTTTTCAATCCATAATTTCACATGTATTCATACCAGCCATTCTGCAGTCTCTCAGAGAACAGCAGGACCCAGCAATAAAGGAAATTAGCATACAGAGAAACAGAGTCGTAGTTAAGAGAAAGCCAATTAGTCAGAAGCATGGGCCCTGCGGTTTAGGTCAGGTAGGTCAAGTCATAAAAAACATCATGTGCTGGTGAATCAGCAGGTGAGTCACGGTGAAGTGAGAAAATTAAATAAAATTAGATTACATAAAAACTTGACGCTTCACTGAAGCTTTACATTTGCTTAGTTTACTGCCATTGTGCACAGTGAGGGGTCCTTTCATATACATGTATAACTCTGATGCCTGGGGTTGTATACAGGTGCTGGAAATCACAGGCCGACTCTGATACACTTACAAGTGTACAATGACATCATCATACTTGCAATTCTGATATTTGCTACATATTGATAGAATATCATCTAGATCTGAAACAAATCGCTGGTTAAACGATTAGTAAATCAAAAGAACATTCATAACAAACTATAATCAATTAGTCATTTAAGTAATTTTGATGAAATGTGATGGACACTGTGCTGCTTTTCCTTGTCTAACATGACACCAAACTGAAAATCTTTCTACATTTCTCATTATTTTCTGATGTTTTATAGACCAAATAATTTTAGTTAAAAAAAAAAAAAAAGTAATGCTTAGTTGCAGCGCTGATATCAGCTAATACATCTACTGCTGCAACCAGTGATTCATTTTATTAGCCATTCATCTGGAAATTTTTTTTTGATCAATCTTTTATTCAATTTGTCCATAAAAATGCTGACCATAGATTTTTAAAGTCCAAGATGGTGTCTTTAAAAAGTTGTTTCACTGTTGAAAGTCAGTTTCATTTGACCATCAATCCACAACACAAAAATATTCAGTATACATGAGGCAAACAGAGACAAGCAGCTAATCTTCCCATTTTCAAAAGTGGAACTAACGAATGGCATTTTTACATGACAAATTACTTCCAACGATTAATTGATTATTAAAATAGCTAGATCGCCTGATTGATTATTCATTTCACCTCTAGATACATCATGATAACTCCGTCGCATAGGAGGAAAATATATATAAAATATGAATATTAATATTTTACAAAGCAGGAGTCAAACTGGAATAATAATAATAATAATAATATAATAATGCATGGACAGAAAGCAGAACGGTTTAGAGTTCAAATGGCTGCAATAAATGATGGGAACACCTCTGCCTCAATACCACAAGAGATTGTATCACAATACTGATGATAATATATTGATAATGTTTTGCAGGAGGCCATCCACCTACGTGGCAGTATTGATTATTTGTCCTACCCCTAGCGGGCAGAATGGATTTCCAAATAGGTAGAATCGTTGTTGTGGCAGGTGGATAATTTGTGGCGTACATGTGGATTTTGTCGATATCAGAGCCAATCTGTGCATCTCCGAGCCAATACAGTAATGGTTGATGACAGTAAAAATAAAAACTGATGAAACATGGAAGGGAAATCTTAAGGATTAACACTTTATATACTTATTTGTTACAAAAAACAGTCAATACAATAATTTAGGCTATATTTACCTAATCAACATATATAAATGTGCACAACAAACCTGTGGGCAGCAGATCTTGAGGAGGTTGATGGTCTTTCCACAGACATACACATCATTGGCGATGTGTCTCAGGAAGATGGGAACACAATCCTCCACATCCTTTGAGATCAGAGTGTAGCCTTGAACCCAGAAGTGTTTGTCTGTAGAAATACAAGGAGGCCTATTACACACTCTAAAAATAAGACCAAGTCATTTTACTGGCCCATTATGCCTTTGTTAACAGAACAACTCTCTCACAACAGAAGTACAAAAACTAACAGCAGTGGAGTATTGCCCAGCCTGCGCTGGGCCTAAAACTTTTCCTTATTAGTATGACTTACGGGGCATGGCAAAACTTGGGCTGCTTGAATTAACACTTGGAAATTGTTAGCGCTTAGCTCAGTGATCCTAAGCAAAAAGCATAAGAGAACATGAATGCACTGAGCTTCCAGAGCTCTTTACAGAAAGCCTGCGGCTTGCCAAGAAAGCTTAGCCACTGATTGCCTCCCTGGCTGACGGACTTCAAAGAGAACAATGACATTTGTGTGTCCTCCAAAAAGCAGGCGCGAGAAGTGCAGAGGTTCACTGCAGGAGTTGATGAGGTGTAGCCGATGAGCAAATGAACCTCTTAGCCAGACAAAGCCGAGGTGATGGTCTGACCTTGATGGGGTGTTGCATGACATACAGTATTTGGAAAGGCTATAATGACTCATACAAAACCATATTTATGGAGTAATGTCAGAATGAAGCAATTACAGTGTGTGCTTGTTAGGGAAACATGGTGTCAACAAGATTATTCTTTACTTATAAACAATTCTCTAATAAAGAAGGCTGCAGCTAAAAAACATTTTCACTATCAATTGATCAGCCAATGACTTTCTCAATTTATCATTTTGTCTGTAAAATGTTACAGCATAGTGAAATATTTCCAGGGTCACTAAGGTGATATTTTCAAATATTATTGTGTCTGACCAAAAGTGTAAAACTTAAAGATATTTACCATAATATGAAATAAACAAACATCAAATCCTCACATTTGAAAAGTTGCTACCAGCTAATGTTGGGCACAACCGAGGATACTAAATCTAAAACTTTACTTGTCTTATTGCTGGGGGTGAATGCTTGTACGCTACTGTTTTATTATTGGAACTAAAGCTGCAACGATAAGTAAATAAAAAAAATAATAATTGTTTTAATTAATTAATTGTTTAAGTAATTTTTCCAGTAAAAATGGCAAACATAAATCTTGGTTTTATATTGTAGTAATGTAATCATTATTTGGATTTTTGGACTGGTGAACAAAACAAGACATTTAGGATATTATGATGGATTTTTTTTTTGTGTTTGTTTTCTGTTCTTTTTTCAACCAAATGATTTATCTGTAAGATTGAAAAAATAATCAGCAGTTTAACTGATAATAAAAAATAATGGTTAGCTGCAGTTCATATCAAATAGTAAATATAAAAATCTATAAAAATGTTGTCTTGATAATGAAAAGCTATTGTAGACATGAAATAGGGCATGGCATTGAAGAGCAGCATGACCAAGGCAAAATAACCAACACACACAGGAAGTCAGTCAGCCAGTTCCTGTAGAGTACAGATGGGTCTTTATTTATCTGCCCTGTAAGCCTCATCTCCTCCTGTCCTTACTTCACTCTTGTGCTCTCCCTAAGGAGTCAAGTTAATTAATTAATTGTACTGAAAAACAAAATGTATTCAGCCAGTTTAGATTTGTCAAGGACAATTACAAGAGATGAAATGTAAGAAAAAAAAAACATCTATTTCAGAAGATGTTTTGTTTTACCCCATATGGTGTATCAACTGAAAAGGATAAAGGAACAGCATTTACTTGTGCGTCTCTGTGGCTTCCTGAGCGGAGGTGGCTCTACAGCTACCACAGCTGTGGTAGCTGAATTCTGTTTCCCACTGATTATCATCCAATAACTTCATGACATCCTTTATAGACACAAGGACAAATGCAACTAGGCAATAAAGGCTGTAATGAAATCTATCTTTTTTCTGCTAGACAATCTGTCTGCCAGGCTTTTCATTTTCAGAACCTGCTGACTGAAGCCAAAGTGTTTATGCGACAGCACGGAATGTTTTTGTGTGTGTGTTGTCTCACCTCTGAAACTAAGGTAGTCCTCATTGACCTGGATCATGAATTCTCCATAAACATCGCGAAACACGCCACTGTACACCCAGTCAGACACAAACCTAACCGAAGCACAGTAAAAACAAAGACACAATCCTGACAGATCAATACGGCAAGGTCCACATATCATTGATAGAAAGTCATGTCCTTGGGTTGTATCATTTCCTTTTCAGGATACATGTCTGTATGAGGAGCGCAGTGACTGACCGTGTATAAGGTTCGCAGCTGCTCTTCAGCAGCGACAGCAGGACCGGGTAGTTCTCGTTGCTGCAGTTATTCTGTGCTTCATTGTACAGGTAGGACAGCAGTTTAACACCCTGAGGAGAGCCACATGGCACTGAGCTGACATCCCATCTGATAGGCTAAACACAGCCATGATGGATGACATATTGCAGTTTGCAGATAAAAGAGCACTCACCACAGGGAAGGTAGCCTGGCCTGCACCCAAAGGCCCGTCTACACAGCACAGTTCTGACAGGTACCTTAGATTAAAAGAAAGCAGAGATTTTTTGAATTGATGATATTTGCATCAAGGTCCTCTCTGTCAGGACATGACTGGGCTGTCGACTGGGTGAGGCCGAGCTTCAGAAGTATGAAATGAACAAAGCACAGACATCAGCAAAACAAAAAAAAAAAAAAGAGAGAGAAGAAAAAAAAAAAGGAGTTGACCTCACCTGAGTTGGCGGCCTACTTTGCGAAAGAGGAAGCCGATAGTCAACAGGCTAAGGGTGGGTGGAGTGCTGAGAACACAAGCTCTGTAGTAATGCAGATACTTCCTCAGACCACCTGTAAAAGCCTTGGAGAGAAACACTACTTAAAAGATGTTATGATCTGTGTGGGTGTAAAACATCTGAAATGCTCAGTTTACCTTGTGCATACATTGATAAATGCATTTTTCCCAACATATTGTGCATTTTTTACTAAATAAGAAGTTCACAATTTTAAAACAGATCACATCTGATTTCAAATATGAGCAATTAAACAACTTTTTCTTCTTCGTGTAAACATTCCTGCTGTTCATATTGATCCCCTCTTGATGAATTTCCAATGTAAGTGATAGTGGGGACAGTCCTCACTCCAAAAATGTATCCAGTGTGATTTGGTCAAATAAAGTGGAGATCTTCCAAAGTTACAGTGCTTTTAGCATAACTATCCCTCCTGTTCTGCTCAACAAGAAACACAGTTGAGAGAAACAGAAAGTTAATTGTGTATTACAAAAGCTGAATCCCTGGAAGATATCCACTTTAAATCAGACTGCTGTTGTCTCATATTAACTTCAGATTACATTTTTTAATGTATTTGTAAACAAAACAAGGACTGTGGATTTAGTTTCCAATCACTTACACTGTAATTGCAATAAGAGCGGATCTCTTGCTGGCCAGTATGAAGAGGAATGATTCCAGAAAGCAAAATCTGTGTGCATATAGATAGATACATACATACTTTATTTATCTCCTAGGGGAAATTCATATGGTTACCTGATTTGCCTACAGTTTAAGACAGACTTGAAAAATTTGCGAACCTCCTATCCTTTAATGTGTCTTCACGGTGTTTGATATTGAGGATCAGCTAGGGATTTACCACTGCCATTTACCCTTGTGTATTCCATCTCTTTTCTTTCAGTATCACATTTTTTAAATTATATATAACAAACAAAACTGTCCCATGCAGAATACATGTGGAGAAAGGAGGTGTAAAATGTGCTGTCTCAGTGGTATAAATGATGACTACACAAACATACCTGGAAGACTAGGCCCTTCTTGTCAGCACTCTGCAGAGAAAAGCGACTCAGCCTCAAGTAGTAGGTGCCGTACTGGGCCAGCTCCCCCAGGAGACGAGACACGCTCTCTGGAGAGGCTCCTGACACGCACACACCAGGCCTGACGTCAAACTGAACACTCTGGAAAGGAGATTACATATTTACAGATGGTGAGGAAAATACAATGAATAACGGTACAGTCTAATAACATCCAATAAAACAGCCCTGCAGTAAAGACTGTCTTAGTAAAGCTCATATTATTGAATTTCTGTTGAGGCTGTCAGGGAGTCACCTCCATGGTGATTTCTGAGGGCATGGCTGGTGGTGTTATTATATCAGACTGTATTACATAATCAGGTGTTTGTTATTTTGCCCTTCCCGTGGTTCTTTTATTAGAATTGGATACAAAATTCATAGACAGAACTCTTCTGGGAGGACAAACACAACATAGACAATAATTTACACCATCGCAAACCACAGCCTCAAAGATTACCTTTGAGCTTAATAAACACTTCTCTGACCATCTGAACAAAGTTTTGACATAACAGACATTGAACTTCATGCATGAGTATTGAATTAGATTACGTTAGACTGTAAAGGTGATTCAAGATATTGTGTCCACAATACATGTGCCCATGTCCTGCTCCAGCCTACATGTTAATGATAAAAACCTGCCAGAGAAATAACATAAAGGGCTAAGGGAGTAAACAAGGAAATTTGGATTCAATTTATGTTGTAAAAACTAACTAGAATCTTCTGCGAATATAAAAACTTAATGGGAAACAATAAAGCAGCAGAAGAGCTCCCTGGTGGTTTTGTTTTTTGGCATTAGGAATCTTTTCATTTATTTCTTCCTCATTTAATGTGTCATGTCAGGAGAATGACTTGAGTATATGCTTGACACTGTCACTTTTTTGTCCATTTTTCTTTTCATTGTTACAATGTCATGTGCTTTTATAAATCAACTGGGTTTATTTTATCAGGCATGCACAAAGTGCCCATTGATTCTCTTTGTCTGATTCCCTTTTCTCTAGTGTTTTTTGGTAATTGTGTGCTGTCACAGTGCTTTTACTACCTCATTCATTTTTATCTTTTCAGTCTGACAGAGCCCTAAAACAAAAAATCAATTGCATTATATTGCATTTCAGAGACTGATAAATAATGATAATGAAATGGACCTGGTTAAGAGGGAAGGTTGTGGACGCCACTCCGATCAGGGCGTTGAGGAGGTCAGATACCAGTTGTGTCTGAGAGTCCAGGGGCAGAGGGAGGATAGGAGAAGGTGTACTAGTGCTCACCACCCTCATCTCCCCCTCCCATAGACGATAGAGCTGGTCGAAGGCCTCCCTGCCTCTCTCTGTTAGGTAGAGAGACTCCCTTTTCACTGGTGGGCTAGTGGTATAAAACAGAGTGACAGTTGGGGTTTTGTTCCAGAGAGGCAGAGTCAAACTGAAAACACAACTCTTTAATACAACGCTGACTATGTAGGTGGGCTTCTTATAATGAATGTGAATGTTACTTGTTAAACTGCATCTTCTGCTTTGTTTAATTTGCCTTTGTGTTGTTGCATACCATATTTACTAGTCCAGTGGTTCTCAAAGTGAGGTCCAGGGACCTCCAGGTTTCAATCACTTTCTGTAATAAAACATCTAAAAACAAAAATCTTACCAGATTGTGGACCCTGGAACAACATCTTATCAAATGGGGGTCCATGGTTTAATTTGTGTCAGCTTATCCTTTATGTGAAAAAGTTTGAGAACCACTGTTCTAGTCAATCAACAGAAGGTTTATTACTAACTGTTATTTTGATAATTTTTTCATTTTAATCATCATCAATCATTTAAGTAATTTATCAGAGCATCTACTGGAGCCAGAATTTGGTGTTTTTCTCTATTTTAGATTGTTAAATATCTTTGGGTTTTAGACTGTTGTAAACAAACAAGCTGATGACATTAATTTCTACTCTGTTATGGGTATTTTAACATTTTACATACTTAATGTGAAATCAATTAATCCAAGAAAGACATAAACAGGTTGACCAGTACTGAAAACATTTGGTGGTTGCAGCCCTTATCAAGTTACAGAATTGGTTACATGAGGGTTAGATCTTCTCAGGAAAGTAATTTGACATTGTTGTGATAAAACTGCTTTAAAACTTTCTATAGCACAACTGACATGGCACTTACCAGCCAACAGACTCCCAACATCGGCGTCTTCCGGGCTCAAAAGTGCGGACAGCCTCCCATATATCAACATCTGGAATGGAGCTGGGCTCTGACTGAGAGTCTGGGGTCAGGTTGGAGGCCGACTGGAAGCCCTCATCTTCAGACTGATCTAAACAGGGGGGCACCTGCATAGACACCCAATAAATAAGATGGATGATGACAGTGTATAACATTGGGGTTTACAATTCAATTAAACAATGGCACAAATATGACTGACCAGACTGACCCGGCCAAATGGCCACATGACAAAAAAATCTTAAACTAAACACTGTGCATTAGCTTAGGTACTATAGTAAGGCATAGTGTCCTACCCTGATAGCCAGCCCAGTTACATCAATATTACTAGGAATAGGAGGCAGGTCCAGTCTTATGTCCATGTCTGAAGTGCGAGTGTGCTGCAGTGCTCCAAACAGTGTCATCCTGGTGTCCTTCTCAAACCTTTCTTCAGCCTCCATTTTTGTTCTCAGAGCTAGCAGCCCTGTACCAGGAGGGGCATCCATCAACCTCTGAGTTCCACACAAACTCTCCAAAGTCCCCCATTCCTCCCCACACACTAGCCCCCACGCCCGGGCCTCTAGTCTTTGCAGCTCCTCACTCTGGTAGCCCCAAGGTCGTGGCCTCCGCAGCACAGGCCGCTCTCGTCTCATGTAGTCCCTGCTGAAAGAGGTAGGGGGTGGAGGTGCTGAACCAGCTAGGTGCACAAGCAGCTCAAGGACTGCGTCTACTTCCTTGAGGCAAGATGATGCTCCCTCCGGCAGCCTCTCCAGCTGCTCCTCCAACCTCTCTGCTTCCTCTCTGCACCCTGCCACCCGCAAGTCAAAACAAATCATCAGGACCTTGTTTCTGGGCGGCGTACTAGCTGAGGTACTCGGTCCTGAGGCTGACCCCTTGGTGCCATCTTGAAATAGTTTGGACAGTAGGGCACCGTAGGCACGCTTCTTGAGAGCTCTGCGGAAACCTTCTCTTGAGACTCCACCCAGGGCTCTGCGCTTCCATGATACACCAGACAGGCTGCAGTCACACAGGGCACCGAGCAACTCAGTGATGCTGCTGCTGCTGCTGCAGCAGCTGGACTTCATGGTGTTATTAGGGCTCGAGTACATGGTCCTACTGTTGCCTCAGTCTATAAGTGAAACAAAATTGTGTTGGTCAGTACAGTTGTGGGAAATACAGTGCACAGCTGCCAGTATAATAATAGAAAGCGTTTAGCTAGACTTTGATAAGTGTAAACTTTAGACAACATCAGAAACCAGACATGTTGACAATCTAACCAAAAACCACTACGTCAGACCTTTCACCACATTAGTTTTGGTAAGCAAACTGCACCAGAGCCAGCTAACGACAACTAGCTAAGCCCACATTTAGCTATGTTAGCTAACGTTTACAATATTAAACTACACATTTAATTAGCTCAAGACGAGATAAAACAATTTCTTTTGATGTGATTTACCCTCTCGAGATGGTGTGTTATCAGTTCATTGAGGTGACAGTTCCAGTCTTGCATCCAGCCCAGGCGACTCCTTCCCGTGCATGCTAACGGTTGTTATTAGCGAGCTACTCCTGGATCCTGTTTGGTTTATGTGCCAAGCATACAGAAACCAGTGAGTGGACACTCTAAGCAGCTCCAAGAGTGTCCTTATTATCCCGTTGTTTCTTGTCCCATCATATTAGTGCCGGCTAATATGCAGTGATGTTGTCATCGCTAGCTAAAGGCTAGCTAGTCGAATCATCTACCGCGGGGCTACAACAAAATTAGAATCTGCCCCCTTAAATGTGATTGGACAATAGAATATTTTGCATGCCGCGATTGGTTGAGGATGTTGTAGCAGCCACGCTGGTTGGTCAGTCATGTTAGTCAATCACAGGATTGTAAAACTGTTATTTGCCACCGCGTATTGCTGCATTCAAGTGATAAAGGAAAACATGTAAATACAACCTTCATACAGTTTACGGCAGTTTTAATGGTACCTATGTCACTTAAGGACATCAGAGGGAATCTTTTATGCTTTATGTATTATGTTTTAACTTCAGTCTAAGTAAGCAAAAAGAACGAAGTCTGTATTTGAAGATCGTGAATCTCAAAATGTAATTTCAGGACATACGCAGTAGCACTAGCTAGTTGTAGAACTTTTAGGACTTGTAACGTATTTGGTCGCTTTAAATTAAGCAAATCAATCAACAAAAATAGCCAGAAATTGCAGGACTCAATCGCATTCAGTTGCATGGCATCGTCGCTCCCATGGGCATTGAACGCAGCGGCAGAATATTGAGAAAGGCGGGATTTAGAGACTCATGGATACATTTGCAGCTGGAAGGGCTACAAACAAAAAGAAAGAAGGATTACAAGACTGTAGCTGTGTACGGTCTCAATTTAGGGGCCACATCCTTTGAAGGCTGCATATGTTTGATGGGCCTGTAGAGTAATGTCATTCTTTTTTCCGCTGGATAAACATATGTAATCACCCCTGTAGCAGCAGGTAGAGATGACAGCTCTCTAGTCCGTATCCAGCAGTGCGCTTTGCGTAATTACGCACTGGTTTGATTCATGAAATTGAAGGGTAGATTCGACTGGGGGGGGGGGGGGTTCAGTGGCAAATCAAATCAAGTGGGAATCTTCCCAGTTTGCAGTCGTTTTTAGTTCAGGCTAAGTGGATTTTATCCCCCACCTCTTGTGTTAGGAAGGTATCTCTTCAGGGCCAGTATGGACAGGAGGAGATCAAAGTGTAAACAATAACTCTTTCAGTGTACCTGGGAATGAGACACATTTGAATAAAGTCTGAACCTATTCTTTATTCATACAGCATCACCCCACAGCACCAAGATCTTACAAAACAGGTGGCCTGCATAGAGTGCATTCATAGAGTGAAATCATTTGTAGTAGGAGCCATCCTCATGGTGCGGTCATGGCTAAATCAAAAAGACATTTTTAACTTAGAAAATCATCAAATAACATTTCCTCTGAGGACACAACAGGGTTACTATAGGGAGTATGATCATATATGACTACTAGTTGAAAAAGGGCATGTAAATCCCCATTTATTATATTGGACAATTTATGTTCAAAATGAGTTTGGAAGAAATGGCCTCAAATACTATCTCTTTGAGAATAAATAACAAAAAGCATTCAAATAAAAATCAGTTTCTTTTATAATATTTTCAAACATTAAGCATCTTTTTAAAACTAAATTAAGACTTAAATTTAAGATTAAATTATTACATTTAATTTGGAGCCACAGTTTTGTGCATGTAAATTGTGAATTACCTTGTTTGTCATGCTGTACATGTTTATTCTTGTGCAACATGCAGATTTTAACCACATTGAATAAATAAATGTAACTCAAGGAAATAAAAAAGAGACTATAGAGTAATGGTGGAGACAATTTTATTGAACTACAAGTGCCTAACTCAAAGCTGTAGCCAAAGCGCACAAATATGTTGTCTTTGAAAATAACTTTTGTGCACATCATTACATAGAGATATGGTCTTCTATCATTTAAATATTTGTGGTTGTGTATTTGTGGCTTGTAACTCTACACCTCCTACTGAACAGTTTCTTTTTTTTCTAGACACATCAGCCTTGGACTCACCTCTCAGCCCATTTAACTCACTCGTAAAGACGGCAGATATAACTGCCTGCCGATATATCCTGGCTCGCTGTGGTTTAAAAGAGTTTCACTTCAAACTCTAAAATGATGCAGGTGTGTTAAAATGCAAACCAACCAAACTGGATATTCTAATATGGTCTAAAATGATCTCTGATGCCGGGGCCTAGAGAGCCATGGCATCAGTTGTTGTTTGGTTTTTACATTATTCATCAGAACAACTGTTTAAAATGACACCACACCATCATTGTTTTTATTTTCACCAAGTTCTCCTCCTCCTTTTCCCCTAAGGCAGAGGAAATCAAAGCCAAATCTCATTAGAAGGTTTGAAACATGTGGAGGTGAAATACAACCTGCTGGTAAACACGACTACCTCCTTTTGAAGAAGAGGCTGGCTGCTGTGTGTGAAGCAGAAGAACAGAAGCCAGCAACATGCAGATTTTAACCCAATTTCTTGTAAGAAAACCCTGCAACGAGGCTGACTTGAAATAATTACTCTTAGTGTTAGTATCATTGATTTCTAGACATCGTAGGGCATGGTTATTTAGAAATCTTATCACAAGTGCATTGCATGGCAAATAATGTTGATTCTCAAAATGATGTAAGCTGCACATTGTAATAGAAATATAAAGTACAGTATTTGCCTTTGATTTTCCACCAGTGATCAAGGATAGTGTACAAGATGCAGTGCTTGCGATAATCTAGTGTAATCACTCTTGCTTTGGCAGCAGCCCTTGAAGTTGCTCTATCTGTTGCTGCATCAATGATCTGCTCAGTTAGAAGATGGCATGTGCAGGCCTCTGGTCTGTCTTTGATATCTCCACCCCTGCGTCGGGGTTAGTTAAGCAGTCAGATGAGGCAATTTTGCCTTTCATCTTTCTTTTTTCCAATTTCATTCATAGCTGTCAGTACTTAATTAATGTTTTCGCAGCAATTTTTCAACCTTCACTGCCGGTGACAGAGATGCTGCGCGGCTATTTACATTATCAACTCATTTCATGAAGCCAGACCTTGGCTTCTCGTTGGTATTCTGTGCCTTGTGACAGGAACCTGATGTGGCATTTGGAAAAGAAAAAAAAAGCGTCAGCCATCATAGGCTGTGCTGCATAAGGAGACTGATGCTATCAAGAAAGTCATTTGGGGTCATAATATGCAAGAATATCTGTGATAAGAAGAAAAGACTGTGAGGTTCAAGCACTTGGCCCTCCCTTTCATAAAGTGATTGGTTGGTTTGAATAAGAGATAATTTTGATAAATTCACCTATTACTCCTTCGTGTGTATAAGCTCTTCAGTGAATTTAGGGTTTTCTAATGAGCTGTATAAACACCAGTCTTACAGCAAATATTCCGTTCACCTCAACAAGGAATTGACAACCTGTGGCAAGTGTTATTCTGTCACCCAAGGTGATTGTAACTCATGCAGTATGCATGGGAGGTGAGTATTCAATTGAAGCAAATCAATATTCTAAAAGTGAAAGAAACACAGCAGATATGAAGGGCGTATATGTCTCTGAGTTTATTCACGGAGGAGTGTATGATGAAACCTGTGGGTAACTGCTCCGTCCAAACACAACCTTTGTATAATTAAATTCATCCAGTACAACCAGATCAGGTGCAAGATCGAGAATCTTCTGAGCTGCCTTGGATGGGGAGGAAAACATTGGCTTCCATTAAATGGTCCTGTACTGAAAATGGAGTGTCCCAGTTTCTTTTATCATTACGGCACATTCACAAGTTTCAAAATGGAAAAAGTCTCGACAACTGCACAAACAGTGTTTTTTTTTTTTCGCTTTTGTTTTTTTTTGTCCCAGGACTCAATGCATAGGATTATACAGTTAGAATACAGTATTTCAACATTGTTTACAAAGATTTATATGGTATAGGAAACAAGAAATAAAAATAATAACTGCACAGCAGTAAGAAAGGTCATTTGTCGAGTATAGATAGTCATTTTTCGTACACATCGTGGAATAGCTTAGAAACACAGGGCAAAAAAATTAACACCAAAATTAACACAATTTTGCGCTATATTCAATCTACATAAGGATACCCTTTGACTTCAGACTAATTTAGGAATGCCAGACATTTTTGAACCCAAATCACATTGGCCACTGTTTTACATTTATTCATTTTGGCTTTTTGCCTTCGCCACCAAAGTCCTACTAAGCACACACCACAGACACCCAAAGGAAATGCACACATCGAAACTGCAACCATTAAAGAAATCATACTGAAATGTCTTCAGCCTATTGGCACGCAACTGGCTGCAGCAGGGCATCTAGCATTTTAGACAGCACACATAATATCACAAGTCCAAATACATTGCTGTGTCTATAGCACTATCATCATCATAATCACCTAGGTTACCATTAGAATAATTTAGAAACAATATATATATGTATCATCCTATTCGATAAGGCACATTTTTGGTTAAAGAAAGGCTCTGAAAGAAGCGTCTTGCATCGACTCTGTCAGTGAGAGAGGAGTCAGCAGTAAACAACAGTGGAGACAAGAATGGAGTCTGCAGTCGGCATGCAATTAAGATCAAAAGCCTCCCCTGCTGATTCCATTATACAGAGTGCCACTCTGCACTGCGCTGAGTGGGCAGTGCCAAGTGCTGTTGGTCAGGATGCCAGGGTGCCACGCTGAGATGGCAGGCAGGCAGGCAGGCAGGCAGGCAGGCTTGAGGTCTGTGCAAACCTCTCTCTAGCCAAGGCAGGAATCGTTAACATTCTGGGGTCTCTGGAGCTCGTTATGCTCTGTCAACTACACACATCCATGATCAGATACAGGGAGTACAATTAAATCATCTGTCAACAGCAGAACCTACAATTTAGGGATAAAACATGGTGGCGTTTAATGGCCCAAGAAATATCAAACCCTCATTCCTACCCTGTTGACACCTCCGCTCTGACACTGACATATCAATATTCCAATTACTATAACAATTATGTACATGATTGAACCTGACCTCCCCAACATCATACGCAGGCTAAAACCACTGTAATTTGTTCAGAACATTCCATTAAAGTACCAACTACATTTCTGGCAGATCATTAACATCATATGCAATAGGCTATTTCATAGCTTTAGAGGCAGAATGCTTGGTGATTATTTGGAACATCATAAGGGTAATACTAAAAAAAAATGGCACTAAAATCGTGAACACTAACGATGCATGACTCAGTTTGGAAAAATGTCTAACATATTGCTGAATTGCTACTGTATGTGAATAATACATTTAGTAAGCTAATGCAACAGTTGAATGTGGCTCATGGTATTCTGACATTATTGCAGGGCTAATATGAGTGACATGGCTCCATGGCAGAATAGAGTTGCTTCTTGCTGACACTTAAAAAAAAAAAAAAAAGAACATTTTGTAGCAAAGAAAATAAAATGAAATGTCTTTAAAAATTTCCCCTCTGTGCTTTAGTTGAAGTGGAATGTATCATGGCACTGTACAATAAAGGGAGACAGACTGTGCTATTACCGATTTCCGTAAGCACAAATGGCAATCTGAGCCAAAAGCAAAGAGTTTAACTCAAACGTTTCTGAAACTACATGTGACCTGTCAGTCATATGAGCCTGTACATTGCTAGATTAACCAGTGTCCTTGTGGGGACCCTTTGGTCTCTGCGAAAAAGCTCGGTCAGAGCACAGGCTCCAGTGTGTCACTGGGTATAGGGGGGATCAAAATGACAGAAAGCAGGCGTCCTTTCGCCCTCACGCCTGACAGTAGGCATCCTGTGTGTGCACACACATTCCAACACACTCACACACTTACAATCCGGGTGAACACACACTCAAGTTTAGCAACGTACGCTCTTGTTCACATGTTGTACTTCACACAGACATCTACGCACACACAGGCTAATAAAAACACTATCCACACCACAAGGTGATCCATTTAAAAAGATAATTTTTTTTCCTTATAAAGCTTTCCGCATAAAGACTGCACAATAAAAAAAATATATAATACAATTCTTAAAACCTCTTCTACACAGAAAGAAATTGAACATCTGATTATCTCCTGTGCCAGTGCTCCACAGAGGGGCTTATTTCTTAGAGAGAGGTTTGCCGCACTGCATTGTGGGAGCAATAGTCAGTGAAGCATGAGTGAGAGCGCAGACCTTTAAGGTTTGGCAAGGGAGCTTTAAGGCGTACCTATGACAGTGTAACCCATCATTTTCTTCCCCTATTCGCTCTTTATCTGCATTTTCATTAGTCCCTGTTACTCCACAGTACAGAAAATTGTCCCAGGGCCAAGTTGCACAATATAAACACCTACATGATTCCCTTCTCATCTTTCTATATTTCCATGTCTTATTCTCTAAAAAGAAGAAATAAGCCCCTGTAGTCACTGGCAGCATCCTACTATTCCCCTCCCTCCCTCCACTCGGTGGGTTAGAGATCAGTCACTTTGTGTTCCAGAGCGGCTGCTATTTGCTGGAGCCGCAGGGTCAGCTGTTTACTCTGGGCAGCTGGGTCCTCGTCTAGGGATGTGATGATCTGCAAGGGGGAGGAAGGTGAAGAGGACAGAAACGGAGGACAATGAGGGAGAGGTAGGAAACAATAAGCAGAGAGAAAGACGGGGAATGATTTGGCGGAGCGGGGCAAAGGAAGAATGTTGGAAAAGCGAAGAAACAAGGGGAGGGAGGGTGGGGGAGAATTAGCGCAGGACAAAGAGGAAGAAACAGGGTGGAGAGTGGGAGGAGAGGATGGTATTATTTGACATCAACAGTCACGTCATATAAGCTGTTATTGTTTGTGAGCCCCACTTAGGGGAGACTGACAGCCCCATTTGTTTATCCAACTTGTTCATTAGGTTTTGTTTATCCCCTTTTCGTGACCTCAAGTGGCAATGCACAATGGACGCTTAAAAATCAATTCCCAGAGCAATTTTCCAATTCACATCCCACAGAAATGCTTTCAATTAAAATTTCATACAATCACTCTTCTGGCATATCAAGAGTGAAGAGAGAAAAAAGGAAAAGCAATAATATAGTGGGCAGTAGTGCATTCAGTGGAATAGCCTCCTTTGGGTGCGATAGGAAAGAGAAGGGCCTCTTACCCCATCATAGTATTTGCTGGCGTACTGGTAAAGCTGATGGAGAGCCACTTGTGTGTTCAGCTTGTCTGTATGAGACTGGAGAACAGAAATGACAGTTTAAAGATTAATTCAATTAGAAAGGAAAGAAAATGCAAAACGGCAAAACTGCAGAGAATTGAATGAACATTTGGCTTCTTGTTTCCAGGTTTAAAAAATAAATCTGCAAATCAAAGAGGCTGTGATTTTTAAACGTCAGACATTAAAGTCATAATCCTTAAGATTTCATGAAATCATATCCTATTTATTGTCAGCATTTTTCCATTTAACTTTTTAAAATCTTCTTTCCCACCCATGGGAAGCTTTAGCCTTGGTACTTCAGGTGTGTTTTGGTCTGTACTGGACTCAGTGTTCACATAACCATGACAAATTAAACACTGGTTGAAAGCTCTAAGTCTCTTGATTCTATCAGTGCAGAGCATTTTAGGATCCCCACCTCACTGCAACAGCTGTTCAGACAGAATTGGTTCAGACTTAGGCTCCAAAGTGGGTATGGCTCCAAAGTGTTTTCCACATAAAAAGTGCTACTACAGGCTTTTTATTCCCTTTTTTATGCCAACTAAAATAGTCGAGGCACATTTCTACTATGCCTGTGCCTCAACTTTGGTTCAGTATCCAATTCGGACTTTTTGGTTGTGAAGTTTAAAGAGTTACCTTTCAAAGGGGACCAATGTTATGACTGTAATCAAAAGGAACAGCAACCTTTTTATTTTGTGTACATTATTTTCAGGCTTGTGCACAAAAATGGGGGCATTTGATAAAAGGTTAATGCATTCCCACCCAGTAATGAACCTCTCGACATAGTATTTTTATTGTTAGTGGTGAGGTTTGCCCTTCCTGCAATGAATTCAAATTGCCTTCACATGACAGAGGGATTCAAAGGAATAGCTTGTGGACATAGAAACTTCAAGGTAAGAGTTAACTACAACTCCCAGGGTGCTTTTGGGCACAAGTCAACAAGCCTAAAATTGTGCTATGGTGTGTTCGGTGGGGACAAGTGTTTTTGATATTGGGAAAACTGATGACACAATCTGCAGTGAAAATGAATGCAGTCTACTAAGCCGCAATGGCTGCTACCGCGGTAACCACAGCTGTCACCAAATCAACCAGGAGTGAAATCTTAAGGAGTGTAGCTTTAATGGCAGGTTAAACTAAATGGCACAGAAAATGACAGCTGTATGTCTCACCCGTGACACCTCTGCCAGATGAGTGTTCATGTCTTGGTCACTGACAGGTACCATCTGCCTGATGCCCTTGTAGTAACTACACACACACACACACACACACACACACACACACACACACACACACACACACACACACACACACACACACACACACACACACAGACACACACGAGGCAAGAGGTAGAGGCAGATAATGTAATTATCACTGACAAATCTTTTACAATGAAGTGTTTTCAGCTGACATGAAAACAACAGCTCATGACAGTGCGGTCAGGACTTACTCATCTACCATCTTCTTATAGGTGGAGATCTCCTTTGCATAGAGTAGTTTGTTACTTGGAGAGTCCTAGAGACAAGAAGTGGATACAACCGTGAAAACAATGGCACTTTACGTTAAACAACCTTTGACATTCCTCTTCTGACACCTTTTTACTTCTCATGTAATCCACCATGTTCTCATCTTGATTCCACTCACCCGGCTGAGTTTGTGCTCGCTCTTGGTGCAGGCATCCATGAAGGTCTGGGCGATGACAGAGAGCGAGGCGTCCACCACTTCAGTCACGTGGACATCGAAGATGAAGTGGGGATTCTTGAGGATGTTCACCCAGAACCGCAGAGGAAGGCTGCATGGCAACAAGAAGGCCAAGAAAACGGTCCATCAATGGGGTTGTTATCATTATTGTTGCTTCAGAATGGAGAAAAATCTCATCAACCACATAACATCTATGAATCCATTTGAGTCAGGTAGGCATTTCATGTGTGAGAGCACTTGCCTGAGGTGCAATTGACGCAAGTACAAGATAATAACAGGGATAGAGAAAAGCCTTTCTTGTAGGTGTCAGTTTATTCAGAGCAATACCCTCGACTGTCAGTTTGTATTTCTATTTCATGTGATACTGACCTCTGTGAGAATTATTGCTGCTCATTGAAAACAACAAAGAAAATAACCTGAGAACCTTTTCAAACAAAAGGGGTCTACACTGAGCAGGTCAATGATGCCCGTCCACTCGACTATAACGAATAGTGATTAGAAATGCTAAAGTCACAGCAAAACTTTGACCTTTTATGTTCCTGTACAGTCCAACGACCTGAAGCGCCAACGACATAATGTAATGCGAGAGTACTCCGTTAATTTCCCTTCTGAACAGGGAAACACAAGCTCAGTGCGCATCTGTCTAACCTCATGGCAGCTTGTGAATTCAAAAGAAAGCCCCAAAATACAGTAGTTTCCAAAAAAAAAACCCTCTCCTCACTGATCGGTGTGAATGCCCCGCCGTCTGAGACATGAAACGCACACCGTGTAAAATTCATACTGGTTTGGTAATATCTCCCGGGAAGGCTGCGGAGAGGATACAATGGAAGCATAAAAATAGCAATGTTGCTATAATCACAGAATTAAATTAGCTTGGGACATAATTACCATGTTTGTTTGTTGTTATGCCTCATACACACATTCATATTTAATACATGGCCCTCACTTGATTTGATAAACAGAACGGGTGGATGCAGAATGTGGTGTGGAATGTAGTAGGTAATTAAATCGCTCATCTCCTATCCTTGTGTGGGTGCTCTCTTGCTAGCCTTACGTCAATCACTGGCATCTACATGCAACACGTCGTCTTGTATTCTTGAGCCTTAGCCGACGTGACACTAATTTATGCACTTAAATGTCACATGGGAGCAGGGGGATTGCAAATGCAAACTAAGTGAGCTGGAATTGTGCATTTGTATTCAGCTCTTTCTTGGATAAGTAAGTTTTATTTCTTGGAGAGTTACTGTATCTCAAGAAGGGAGATTTGTGCGCTGATCAGACTCAGGTATGTGTCTGTGTGTGTCTGTGCTGGGAGAACATTTACACAAGTACAAATCTGAGGTATTTGTAATCGAGCAATTGCATCTCAGGCTACTTTATACTTGTACTCCACTACATTTGTCTCCCCTACATTCGGCTACTTGTTACTTTTCAGATTAAAATACAATATATTGTTAAAGATTAAAGTTGCGGTTCACATTATTTCTGGCTTGAGATCATTAACAAAAAAAGCTGTAACTATGAGTTAATATGTCTGACTTGTTATCAGTTCCTGTTTAAAATATCTAAAACTAGCTCCACCTTGATCACCTACAACAGTAAAATGCGACTTATGCATTGATGCATTATTAACAAAATATATGAATATATACTAATATGTACATCACAGGGGGCATCTTTCTTTTACTGTCGATACTTTAAGCTCTTCTTGCTGATTTCTTGCTGATAACAGTTTTGTAGGATTTTAAATGCAGAGCTTTCAGTTGTAACTGAGTATTTTTGCATTGTTGTATTGCTCTATTACTTAAATCAAGACTCTGAGTAGTTCTTCAACTGTGGTTTACAACACGTACAAAAGAACTCTGAGAGTGACCGTCAGTGTACGCAGGCCTGCAGTACTTTTACCTATTAGTCTTCCAGATATGGATGGTCTCCTCATCCACATTGTTGTGTTTCAGCGCCTGTTCGTCCAGGAAGTCAAAGAAATATTTGACAGCCGGTGGCACCACTGCCCCAGAGCACAGCACGCTGCGGAAGAAGTCATCCACAAACTGCTGCAGTGTTCCCTGAAAGGTGCCACAAATAATGTGAGACAGGGCGCAGACAGAGAGCAGAGTCAGAGATAATCAAAGTCCTGAAACGTAGCTATCTGCACCCAGTGCGAGGGAAGATTGGAAAGGAAAAAGTATTTTAGCATTTTCTACACCTCTCCTGTCCTTACCTTAACCTAACCTTCTAGAAAAGAAAAATTGCTATTTGCCTAAAAGTACCTTAACAAATGACTGATTGAAAAAAATGATTCTGTCTTTGTACCTTGACAGAAAGGAGCCGTGTTAGATAGATCTCTGTAATGGCTTTGGTCATCGACTTGTCCTTTATGCTTCCTCGTTTAGATTTGATCTCATCCAGTTCGTCTGCCGGCCTCACCAAGTGAAACACCTTGTCGTCGTCCAACAGAGCATTTCCTACCAGGGAGAAACAACACTTTTTAAAACTTACTTCTAATAATTCTACTCCTTATTTATTCATGCACACCCTTACAGAAAATATTCAGATGATTAGAAATGGGAGGGTGTTTGTCAACTCAATCTGAATGCAGAGAGAATATCCAAGTAGAAATGCTTAACAATCAGCGATTCTGAATTGCACATAAAAAGGCTGAAAAGATAAAAGTGTGTATTATTTCAGCATAATCTCAAAGAGCGCTATACATAAAACAACATGTATTAGCATGTTAAAAGAGAGCGGGGATGTTGACAAAAGCCCTGGGGAAAAGAAACAAAGGCAAGCATTATATTCTCAAGTACACATCTGAGCTGTGCTAGTTTGGGTTCAACAAGTGTGTTGATGTGCATAAAGAGACACTTACGCTCTTCGTGGTTTTCCTGGTTCTGGTCATAGTTCTGCTGAGTGTGGAGCACTCTGGACAAGACTAACGTAGCGTTGTCTCGCACCTGGAATGCACATACCAGTGTTTTGTTAGACAGAAAAACACAGACAACAATGACTTCACACACCTTGAATTTAACAGGGACTGTGACTGAGGTCAGCAGTCTCTTTTAGCGCCCCAGGACTAATTCATAATCAATTGGATCGAGTGGACAACAGCACTGGGTCTTTATTGGGGTATTTACAGGCCATTTTCTTTGGCGTCAACCCATTATTGACCCCACAAATACTGTGATTAGCACTACTCTGACACAGCCAGTGAATCTATGGCAGCGAGGCCGTCCTCTAAGAGCAACTGCAAGACATTGGCGGGTAGGATGAAAGAAAGAGTGCCACCTTTGATAGAGGGGGATTTAAGTGGCCCGAAAAGCAGGACAAGTAGAGGATATTTGTGAGTGACCTTTATTTTCCAAGGATCAATACAGTTCCAAGAAGATTTAGTGGTGTTCTGTCGCCATTGAGAGCTGACGAGGACGTGACAAATTAAAATCATAGGTCTGTTGCTGAGCTGATACAGGCAAAGAGTGGAGGGAAACGGTTATACACTGCTGTCTTGTATATTTAATTTGGGGACACTAAAAGGTTTACCTTTGTATACATTTTCTTATTTATTTTTTTTGCAAATGCTCCATCTTGTCCACATTACCAAGGATCTACAAGCAGCACTTTTAGTACAAAACGTTTAGCTTTTACACAGTTTCCTAATTATTCAAACTGGCAGCTTCAAACCCAAACACAAACCAGCCATTCCTACACGTTTAAGTTATTTAAAAAGCCGTTTGATGAACTGCAAAAAGACAGGCACATAAAAGGCTTTGAAGGACCACTTCAACAACTTCCAATAATGACCTTGAGTACATGTCATACATTGACATCCTTCCGTGCTGTACTGTATTGTACCGCACACACTTATCACATCCTTTTTGTGTCAAAATAGGGTTTTCAGTCGTTGAATGCCAGTAAAATAATAATAGCTTGTTAGTTGTCTCTTGGTCTGTCTTCAGTTTTTCGCCTTCTGGTCTAATCTTAGATCAAATTTTGGTTTGGTTTCAAATTCAGGTTTTTGGTTAAACGCCTTCCTAAACAAAACTATGGCTGTGACATTCACTTCTCACTGTATAATAAATACCAGTAAATTACCAGTAAAGTGGGATTTTGGACACTTAATCATTGTTGTCATTTTGCGTCTTCACCCACATCTGAAGGGTTGCATGGCTATAATTTCTAAATGTATAAAATGCAACACATTGCATTGTGGGACTGTAAGCAGAGAGCAGTATGCTTGCCATGAAAACTAAATCTTCCCACTCAGAATGTGAACACTACAATTAAATGGGTAAATATAGGGCACTATATTGTAGTGTTATTGTAAAAAGCAAGTTTAAAGTATACTGCCAAATTTTTTTAATGAATGAAGACAAAGATGTTTTTATGCACTATGTAAACATGTCTGTACATTGATTTGACTAGTGGTACTGTAAATAGAATAGAAATGAGACATTTAGCAATTTTGTGAAAATCAAGAGAATCAATAAAAAAAAAATAATTTGGTGGATACTGGTATAATTGAGCCTGAAAATCTGCAGCAGACGTAGATGACACACAAACACGACTGTGACACAAGATGTACAGCTCAGCCTCTGACTGAAATAGCATGAAAATAGGCAACCCCATTCACATCCCCACGCCCACGTACAGTTATTTACTTCCCCCATGCCTCCTCGGATCCTATGCTATTTCCAGTCATCCTTTATGTTGCATCAAGGCATCTCAGTTTCATCAGTACTCACATTATAGTGTGCCAGAGTGTTGATGCGTTTCCACCTGCCCTCTTTTTGGGAAGTCAAGTCCAGATCTGACAAAATCTGCCCTGTTGAGCCGGGACGCCACTCTGTGGTGAAGGCAGGAGGAGAAAGTCAATCAGTTGAAATAATCTCTGCCAGATGGACGTGAACTGCATTTGTATTTGGCAAATTATTTTTTTCAACACTGACTGCATTTATTTCATCATGGGTCCCTGTTACCCTGCACTTATCTTGTGAGAATGTGGTCTTAAATAAATCCATCCTACTGTCTGCCTGGCTCTCCCTCCTGGGGTTTCGTGACACACTTGAGCTGGTTTTGAGTGAAGGACTGACACAACAAAATTTTCTGAATAATTCAAATCTAATTCTAAACTGTGATTTGCACCCCAACATTTTCAATTTAGAAAAATCTGACACCACTGTAGACCTGAGCTCAACACCATCTGTGACATATGATTCATTTACAAGTACCACCAAATAAGGGGGTTATCTTTGTGATTCACCATGAAAGAAGACGGATCTCTGCTTATCTAAAATGTATAAAGGAATGAGATCTACAGCATGCGTGGGAATAAAAATTGCTTTGATGTTGGAAAATGTCTATAGAGCTTTAGCCTTTCAAGTCAGTCCCCAAGGTTTCTGACTACAGTAGTGAGCAAAACTTTGTTTTAGGATGAAGGCTTTCTTCATGCTGCTGACACTGAAAAACTTCTCAGTCTCAATGAAGCATTTTTTATTCCACAAACAGACACAGAAAAAGAAACCTAAAAAATAATCTATTAAATGAAGTTAAAATTAAATAAAAAATCAATTATTTATTTACATAATTACATTCTGATTTAATTATAAATGCATTTCAGTCAGGACTGAAATAGCTTCCCAGTTTTGACATCTTTGCCACTCCCTGTAAGCGTTCCATTATTCATCATTATTAGACGTTTCATGCATCGACTCATCCTCCTCTTAGGTGGCCCTCATTTACTCACCCAGTGTGACACTGTCGACCTTGGGCCTCAGGGAGTATGGCAGGTTCCTGTACACCTGCTCTATGATTTTCTCTTTCACCTGCGAGATGGTGTCACAGTTCAGCACCTTGACGGGCGTCACATCTGGACCCTCGCCGTGCACCAGCACTTGCAAGGTCTAGGGTACACAAACACACACACACACACACACACACACACACACACACACACAACACATATTAATACCACATGGTGATGGCATGTGCAGTTCACATGCACCTACGCACAACAAATGACAAATATGCAGAAATACTAAAACATGGCCAGAGCACCCAGCCACCCACCCACAAACACACACCCACATACACCAAGCTCATCGGGATGTTGTCGCCATAGTAACCGGGTTTCTGTAAGAACACACACACACACACAGACGAACACAAACTGCGGTGACACCTGACAGGACTCCTGTCACCTTGGCCAGCTAATGACCAAGGCTCAGCAGGAGCAAACTCTGACCCACCTCACCTCCCACACTCTGTCAGAAAATAACTAACTGACCACTCAACAGATTCAAACAGAGGGGCAGACAATCCAGTGGCAACAGTAACCTCATGAGCCCATCTGCCTTTGAAGTGAATGAGAAGAGCACGCTGGGAATTAAAGCCAATAGGAAACACTGCCTCTGCCTGTGAAATCTAGCTCATCGTGTTTTTTCTCCCTCTATAATTCAATCACAGAAGGCGATCCATCACGACGGGAGACGTGTAATTCAGGCTAATTTGATAATTGTCCTCGACAACGCCATTACCCATGGGCCTTTTTATTTGTGCTGACTTTAACAGAAAACAGCTGTGTTCACATTAGCTTCCATTATTGAAACACGATACCAAAAGCGAGACACACAGGCTTTTCCTGACTCCCGAAAGCTGCCCAAATGAATCCAGAGCTGGTGCCGGTTGGAAGGTTGAGACGGGGTTGTGTAGGTGGCTTGTACTCTTTACTTGTACCGACTTGTAGTACTTTCACCTAAGCCATGCATTTCACTGCTATATTGGAATGTGTTGCCTGTGTCGTTTTCGAGCTGAGAACATTGACACTGAAAATGGATGTCACACAAAAGCGGGCAGTCGCCTGGGGGGTTTTTGGTGGTTACCATGGCAACTGCACTGTGTGTAAGTGTGTGTCTGTTTGTGTGTGTCTGTTTGTGTGTGTGTGTGTGTGTGTTTGTGCTGCTCACCAGGCACAAAACACCATCCAATCTCAAAGCAGTGTGTGCAATTTTTCTGACTGTGGAGTTTTTATGTACGAGTATTTGTGTGCAGTTTGTTTGTGTGTGTGTGTGTGTCAGTGTCTGTCCCTACCAGGACTGAGTACTCTACGTCGTCGCCCAACAAGCCTGTGTCGTTGAGGGTGTACTTGGCTTTCTTCACTCTGGCGTCCACGGGCCCTTTCTCGATCTGGTGCTTGATGGCTCGGAACAGTTTGTACAAGGGCTCGCCTGCAGAGTCCTGGCGCGCACACACACACACACACACACACACACACACACACACACACACACACACACACACACACACACACACACACACACACACACACACACACACACACACAAACACAAACACACACACAAACACACACAGATTTAAAAGTTGCAGCAGATGTTGTCAAGAAGCTAATTGTCGTGATTAGCAGTTTGGAAGACGGATAAATGCAGATTATCGATACCGAGAACTAATAAAAGAAATGGAGAAATCCATAAACCGAGCCTGTGGTATAAAGCTGTAGCATGTCATAACATTCATTCACTGCTGAATTAATTAGACCATTTGGAAATTATACATGTCAGGACTACCTTAGACTAATTATAAAAAAATATAATTATCATTAGGGCTGCAACAAACAATCCAAAACTTAAAGCAGTTTCCTATCCAACCAGCATAGCAAAATCCAAAGATATTCAATTTATTATAATACAGTGCATAGAAAAACAGCAGAATTATCAGATTTGACAAGCTGGTACCATCAAATGCTTGGCATTTGTGCTTGGAAAATGACTTAAACAATCAATTACATAATGCATTTTCTACTAATTATCAACTAATCTTTGAGGCCCATGTCAGCATATTACATTTCATACACTATAACTGACACAAAACCTCATGTTACCTTCAAAAACTGGTAAAGGCAGATTGACATCCAGTTGCACAGCATCCTTTCAACAACTGTCTCCGACCTGGAAAACACATGATGAGCAGTTTTTAAAGTCACTGTCAGAGTAAGTGAATAATTTTGGAGCATTAATCCTGTATGTTAATGAGTAGTGCAGACATAACATTTGATTAGCAAATCCAAGAAGAAAATGTGACATGTTTAATTAGCATTTTCATATCATGCCACTTAAATTCAGAAAGTATCAGCCAAAAAATTTGTAGACCATTTTCATTGTGTCCGCTTAAAAATTTGAGACATGACTTTCTTACGACAGCTCTTCATCAACGTATCAACAAGGGAAATTTCTGCACAGCTTGTCAATGTCATGATATTTTAATTCAAAACTCATGTCAGTGGTCACTTGACGGATCGCCCATCCTAATGACAGATATCCACTGGTGGCGCCTATTGTTAGCTGTTAGCATGCCTAATTAGATGTCTTGTATATAAGGGGTCCTGTGTTGGCCCAATGGCCTAATCAGCATAATGAGGCTCTCCATTGGGGGATAATTAAGATGTGTACTTGCATAAAAGCCAGTCACAGCATGCCGAGGCACAACAGACAGTTCAGATCACATAACCCCCCTCCCAGCAGTGATGAGCGACTGTACTGTCAGACAAGTTGGTCCTGCTGAGGGAGGGGAGGCAGCCGTCAGTGGATGATTTGACCTTGGCATGATCACTACAGCTAAGATAAGAGTAAAGAACAAAGAGCACTAAAACTAGAGATTCTTTTCTTCAGGCTATTTACTTCAATCAAATTAGTCAGCTGAATGTTTACAGACTCTGATACAACAAAGAAATTATGAGATACTGCCAAGAGAGAAAATACTGGGCAATTAATATTCGGTAATATCAGAGGAAGACATCCACAGTATTGGCAAGTTGCTAAAATAACCGCGTTATGATTCATGCCAAACACAATATTATTTGCAAAAATTTTTTACAAGATGCATAGCAATTTTTTTTAACATAATAACTAATCTCTCCTCTTGGCGAGAAGGGCTATTAAAATAGAATCTGATCTGAGACATGTTAAATGTTGGCTCAAGTGCCGCAGGTGATAGTTTAGTTGATGAACGTCATTCAGATTGAATTGAATGTTGAATTCCCCATCTTGTGGGATGATGCCATAAAGCAACTCCCAGGAAGCCAATATAATTTGACTTGTGTATTCAATCAAACACATTATGGGCCAAAAGTAATTTTTTTGCTGATGTCCCATTGGTCAAGAGTTATGAGATAAGATAATGAAGAGGATGATGAAGGGGAACAGCAGAAGAAAAATCATCCAGCCCGTTGTGGTTGGACTCCAAGGAGGAAAAAAAAAACAGAAGGAGAAACAGAAGGAGGAGGACTGGAATAGATCAAGCAGTCGTCTGGCTCTTGATAGTGAACCACAGTATTCAGTGCAAAATTCAACAGAAAACATGGCAATAGAATGAAACAGTCCACCACAGCTTGAACTGAATCCCAGTTCTCCTAAACTGGCTGATAATATCAGCGCCAGCATTTAGACACAGGATGATTCTGATTATAGAGCTGAGAAATAAGGACGTCTCTCAAATCTCAGGGCTGTAGACGCTAAACAAGAGTAATAATCTAAACCCATGTTAGCATCTCTGTGAGGATGTGCTAAAGCAGTGCTCTGAGCTAAATGTCAATGTTATTATGCTTACGACACTCACAATATAAATGTTAACACAAATGAAGGTATAATGTTCACCTTGGTCAATATCTGAGTTTAGTGTGTTAGCATTTTAACATTTGCTAATTAGCATTAAACACAAAATATAACAGAGGGTAATGGGAATGTCATTAGTTTTGCAGGTATTTGGCAGTAAACAAAATTAGTGGGCAAATTGAAAAGTTGACCCGACAGTGGCACTAGATAAGATAAGCCTGGGGAACATGAACCTCTGTTCATAATCTCATGTCAATCCATCCTATAGTTGTCAAGACTCAGAGCCACAAATGTCAACCTCACCATGGCACTGGAGGTAAAAATCAGCAGATCACCAAAATGATTAGGATTCATTCTCTGTGCAACAGGAATGTCTGTACAAAATTTAGTGCCATCCCATCTTGTAGACGTTGAGATATTTCAATGCATGTGTGAAAACCGACCTGCTGGTGGCGCTAAATGAAACGTCGGGGGATCACCAATGTGAACACAAATGTCTCTACAAAATTGTATCTGCTAGCATGGCTTAAAAGCATCCAAGTTATGCTATGAACTTGGTACCGATATATTCGCTGTGACTGCACCAGTATCTACTGAGCAGCGGCGCTTAGTCGGTGCTCGCTCACCTGCGCAGCATGAGTTTGGGGTTCTTGCTGTTGACATATTCCTCCATCAGCTCCAGCAGCAGTGTTCTCATAATGTCGGTGTAGTATTCCAGTTTCCCATGAAGAGCCACCGTCAGCAAGGAGGCAAAGTACACCTTGGCTCTGGCGTTGAAGTCATGACTGCGCTCCAGAGTACGGATAAACTACAAACAATACACACGCACACACGCACACACGCACACACACACACACACACACACACACACACACACACACAGAAATAGGCAAATGACGAGCGAAATTAATTATCCCGATGAAGCCTGCGCACACAGAAACAAATCTAACATGATATGCTATTAAATAATCGAGAGACTAATGCTAGTGAAAACAATAATTATCAAGGTAAATTTAGTTCTGCCCTGTAAAATGTTGTGGCGTAGAAAAGATACCAATTAGTGGAAGAGGAATCACCCACACATATGCAGTTTACACCTCAGAGGCCATTTCTGTGCCAGCAATATTGTATTATTAGGAATCTTCACACGTCTCCCTCTGCTATGTCTTCTGCTTCTCACTTCTACAACTGTAGCCTACTCCACTAACTAAAACATTACAGAACCCCTCAAGGGAGGACACCCTGAATTTAAAATAAATATAAAGGACCTTAAAGTATTATTGACTGGGGTTATGGCAGATTTTGAAAGCTTGCAGAGATGCAGGGCCGTGTGCACTATCGATATAGTGGGCGGTAAACTCATACTTGTGACTGTTAAATAAAAGCTTACCTAAGTAACTAAGGATAAAGCTGGGGTGATTTTACCTTTTTACTGCTACCTGAAAACTAACAGTGAATTTATCCCGCTGCATTTTAGGAGGATTGCCTGTGTACCTACAGCCTTATGGCTCCAGGCCATAAAACTCCACTGTCGTCCCAGCACATAAAAGAGCCATATTGATGAATTGACACAGTCCTTCATTACAATGGACAAGGTTAGTTTAGTTTATTCAGATATAACTCTACAAAGGCATTTTCGATTTCTGAGTAGCTCTAAATCAGTGAGACATTACTGCTCACACTCAAGGACGACAAGTTTACGTTGCTAATTTGGTGAGATGAGAGGATTTTTGTTAAAAATACTTTTAAAATGATTGTATACTGTTTGCTAGAAACTGAACAAATACAGGTCATTATATATATAAATTTAGACTGATTGATGTTTCATAAGAGTCCTCAGCCCTGCTATCAATAGCTGTTCGGCTAGTTGAACACAGCAGTGCTTTGAACTACATGCTAATATCAACATGCTAACATGCTCAGAATTACAATATTAACATGTTGATGTTTTGCAGGTATAATGTTTACCATATTCTTCATCTAAGTTCAAAGTGTTAGCATGCTAATATTTGCTAATAAGCACTAATTACAAAATACAGCTGATGGGAATATCAATAGTTTTACAAGTGGGCTATTTGGTCATGAATCAAAAATTTTGAACTGATTATGGCACTACAGGAAAAGTCAGAGGCTCACCAAAGTTTTTATAAATTGTCTTGTGGAACAAATTAATGTATAAAAAATGTGCAAAAAAGGTTTAACATCAGTTAATAAAGGGTCAATAACAATATAATGATTAGGAACTCTTTGTTTAAAACAGGTATAGCAGAGAATGGGAGAGTTCACTGTACAGGTAAGTTTTAATTCTCAGTTTTGCAACACAAATAAAGACTCACCCCCTTATTTGCTGAGGGAGCTGAAAACCAGGTATATTTAAAAATTATTTTTATGTTTGCACCTAAATTGAAAAAAATGCTCTCAGTTGGAGGTAAATAGTGTGATTAAATAAGTTGTTTTTCCTTTAATAAATCAGGTGCAAGGAGTTATAATAAACCCAGCCTTCCTTCAACCCTGGTGTCGTAGCAATCCATCCAACACTTGTCGATATTTCACTCAGAAGCACAAATGTCAGCCTGTTGGTGGTTGCTGAGATATTTCAGTGCAGACCAAAGTGATGGACTGACCAACACTGACATTCCTTGAGCTATGCTGGGAATGTGGCTAAAAAGAAAATTATGAAAACCCTCCATCTGTCACTTTGTGAAGCTCTAATGCTGCACACTCTTACAACACAGCTGTAACATAATGTGAGTGTGGACATTATCAGACCACAGATGATCATTACGTGATACATATCTGCTATGTGAAGTATAATTACATTAATGAGGAAGGTCTTGGAGTTCAGGAGGTTGGAAAATTGGTTGAGCGCCTGGGTCACAGTGGCCCTTCGAGCCTCTGGGATGTCTAGTTTCCCCGTGATCATCACATCATTGGCACCATCCTTAGAGGGCAGGAAGAAGACACGGTCTGTGTAGGTCTTGTAGTCCAGGAAGGGGATTCGTCCCTCGCTCTGTTCGTTGGTGTGGTCCTCCATCTCGATCATCAAGTCTACGAGACAGAAACATGAATATAGCTCCTGGTTCCTTTTAAATAAGCAGCTTTCGTCATTTGTGCATTGCTCATCCGTCTCAATCACTGTGTCACAGAGGGGTGAGCAATTCACGGGAAAATAATTTCAGCGTTGAAAGATTGTTTTCTATATATACTGTTAGTGTAAAACTCCTCACAATGATAACATGCTGTTAAGCTGGAGGATTTATTTAATTCACCGTAGTACCATGCATCAAAGTAATGTAATCAGAGTTATGAAGCACTTCATTACCATATAGCTTCTGAGAGACATGGATCCTTTGAGGGGCATTAGCAATACTGCCGAGCTTTAGCGCATTTTCACTGTTTGTACCTGTGAATTCTTTCTTGCAGCGGTCTCGAACGCTCTCCTCCAGATTCTCGAGCTGGTGTTTCACCTTCTCATACTCCCTCTCTGCCTGTTGACTCTTTCTCCTGACGAGACAAACAGATCGGCAAACACAACACAAGTTTCATGAAAGCAAAAGTTTGTGGAGAGGCTTTTAACCTAAAAGAAAAGAAAAAAAAATCATTTCATAGATGTAATTGTTGTTCAATGATTACACGCTGTAATTTAGGGAGGATAATTGGCACATTTGGTTGATAACTTACACAGTGTTTTCTCTAAGTTTAACAAAAATATCTGATTACTGCAGCTATTATTCTGCCACTGTGGGTGTGCTGTTCCTGATGTGGGTGTTTTATGAATATTTAGCTGAAATGTTCTAGTTTAACAAATGCATGACTGCCTATAACAGACATATAGGGCTATAACAGATTATTATTTCTAGACTGTCTTAAAATTAAAAGTATTTGAGAGTTGGGTGGAATAAAATGTTTTTTTTTTTTTAAAGCTTTTAAAGCCCCGCCCCCTGACATGAATATGCACCACTGACCCAGGGGACTTCAATCTTTATTTGTCAGGTGTAAACTGTCATTTTTGTTTCATTAATAACCTCTCTGTTTAATCACCACATTAGATGATGCACACCAAATAATGAAGAGCGAGCTATTATATCAGCCCTGCAGCAATTCAAATCAGCAAGACTTTGCTGAACCGAAGACTTTAATGATCTGAAGTAACATTACGTAACAAAGAATCATCTGTAGGTCACAGCTTATAGATGATACACAGACATCAAACCGCAGCTCATGTTTTAGTTGGTTAGCACTGGCTGTCCTGATTCTGCTGCTGTGGATCAAAGTTGTGAATCCATCTTTGAAATAGATGCCAAAGTCTAGATTCATGAATATATAATAAAACAAAAGCCACAGAGCAGTTAAAGAAACTAACCGCAGTCAAAGCTAAAGCTAATTACAGCTAGCAGTGCTTTACTACCAGTAAGGTGAATAAGCATGCTAAATTGCGTAAAATAGTTTTTTAATGACTTTTCTGTGGGACTTTGCTTCATTTTAACTCAAGTCTTCCATTTAGTGTCCCGGACACACCAGGTTTTTTAACCTCTCAAAAACGTACTTAACATTGTTTTATCAGCCTAGTACTGACGACATGCTTCAGATGTCTGCTACAGAAAATGATTACATTACTTCAATTTTTGGGATTAAAGAACACAAGCTGTAAAACAGTACAATGGATTTTTTTTTTTGGTGTCTAATTGGTACATTTTATGCAGCACTTCTCCTTCCAAATCCCCAATGAGTCTATTTGAATTTCTGTTATCTGAGTTTTCTAAAAGTTTGTCCATTAGAGATCAAACAGGGAGTTCTTGTTCTTGTCTTCTCTGGGATCTAATTGACCACAAACATACTGCAAGTACAGTTCTCTTCATCAAATGTACAAGCCCAGTTTGTGGAAATTTTTTTCTACATGTTGGGTTTTAAAAAGGTCGAGGAAGAAAAAGGGAGAAAAAAGAAATTTGAGCAAAAAAATTGATTGATTTTGCAATTATTGTAATTTTTTATACATACAGGAGCTGAGTCTAGTAAAGCCAATTGCTACAGTAAGGTAACTGTAGGTGTGTTTTTTTCTCAACAACACACAAACATAGCCTCTCCTGCAAGAAAAAGTGCTGAAAACGATAACAGTAAAAAAGTCCTAAACAACACCAATAGTGATTATAGAGTACTATGTGACATTTAACTGTCTTTGGGGCAACAAGTGGAGACGATACACATTTCTGTAGATTCTATAACTTTAGAAGCTCATTTTATTGTAGTGTATGTGAAGTTAACCTAAAATTGCTTGACTTACCTGTAGCAGTAGACAGAGATAGCGATGATCAGCAGCATGGGCACAATAACAGCAGGGATGATGATGTACAGAGACGAGTCATTCTTATTCTCGTATTGCACCAAGCCGACCAACCACTCCCCTTTCCCAAACTTGATCTGTGGAGAAATACAGAGAGGGAATCTTATTATCTGCACAAGCTCTCCACATTTTAGCCAGACAGTAATTCAGGTATGTGTCGATGGTAAAGCTTCGACAGTGTTGGAGAGGAAACGGGGGACTGAGGAGAATCTGCATAATTGCCTGCAGTTCTGCTAAAACAGCTGCAGGACCTTTCAGTATTTTTAAAGTGCTGGGGCTAGGTTCAAGTTGGAGGGCCTACATTAACTGAGCAAATGCATAAGTGTATTCAGTTTGCCCTTCATAATCAAGGTTTTTCTATGTAGGTGCAGTTTGAACTATTGATAGGGCTGTGGTGTCACTTCTTTATGCAGCACACAGCCACAGGAATAAAACAATAGCTCATATAGAGGAATTACCCAGAGAAGAGGTTACAGTATTCATCAAAATCATGGCTCAGCTTTAATTAAATATAATTATAAGAGCCTGTAGCTACATGAAAATTGTTAAACCGGTGAAAAAATGGGGTCTCATAGTACAGAGGACACGCCTTGAGAAATACAATAAAGATTTATGATGCATGCACACTCTCATCTTTAAGTCTGTGTACGTGTCTACAGTGGTGGAGAGTAACTCACAATTACTTTACTAACATGCTCATTTAAGTCAATTTTACTTTACTTGAGTATTTTCTTTTAATACCACTCCTTATATACTTTTACTTTATTACATTTCAGAGTATAATATATTAAATATTATACTTTTTACTGCACCACATTTATCTGACACCTTTATTGACTAATTACTTTATAAATGAAGATTTCAAGGGCTCATAAAATATGATGCTTTAATATAGATTAAACTACCCAACAGTAATGTATATACAAGAGACAGACAAGTAATTGGCAACTACTTTGTTAATCATTTAAGTCAACATTTCACGGTTCCAGCTTCTCCAATGTGAGGATTTGCTGCTCTTCCTTCCTATAATAAAGGAGGAGGAGAAAGGAGAAATGCCCATCACAATTACTCTGGGTAATTGTGATGGACATTTCTCACTATTTTCTTAATTTTCATAAACCCAAAAATCTATGGAAAATTGGCTTCATCTCAGCCAGCTACAACAGTAAAATGCTGCTTACATATTAATCCTTGTGTAATAACTCTGATGATATAATATATAATAATATATATATATTTTCAGCATTATGTACTTTTAATACTTTAGGTATATCTTCCTGATTATATTTACATATTTATTGCTTAAGTAACATTTTGAAAGCAGGACATTTACTCATAAAGGAGTATTTCTGCAGCGTGTTATTAATATCTTTACTATGGTAAATGATGTAAGTACTTCCTCCACCACTGCGTGTTTTGTCTCTCTGTGTCTGATCTGACCGTTAGATCCAGCAGCTCGGGCCGGGTGTCTCGGCGGTGCCGTCTGGAGCGGGCGCGGGGCGGGGTGGGCGGTGGGTCCAGGAACAGCTTGTCGTCCTGAAGCGTGTTGACCAGACAGGAAACATCGCCCACAAACGCTTGAGCCTCTTTGGCCGTCATAGCTTTGGAGAATCCTCGACCCTGCAGGGGAAGAGCAACTGCAATGCTCAAAGAGTCGTGACTGAACAACATGGAGGCGGGGGGATTAATTACTGCGTTTATAAACCATCAAGCATCATATGTTAAGTATTAAAAACATTATTGTAAGCATTTTCATTTGTAATGGGTGGAAAGTTTAGAACAGCGCTTTACTGTTCCACCATGAGTGCCAAAATTAATTAGAAAGATTAAGATTATAGTCGTTGTAAGCACATTTCTAAGTAGTTTCTTGCTTAAGACACTTTAGGCACAGCTCCAGTCAATCCCACAGCCCTGGCATTGCTGCAGTATACACTTTGAGATTCTACAGCACACTTCTATATCTACAGACATGCTTTCAATTATTCTAATGCAGTCTGGAATATAAGAAAGGTGAAATTAGCTTAAGTAAACCAGTAGCGGAGTAATTGAAAAGGCCTCAGACCTTTTCCCTTCCCAGCTAATTTACCTAAAGTGTGTTTACCCAAAGAAACTTAAAGAGAAAATACTGTGCAGCCTTAAAGCCGACATAAAGCAGGTAACAGGCTATTGGAAGGAATCTGAACCATTCTGATAATCAATTAATTGGTTACATCAAAGCTCGAAGAAAAAAATGCCTCATGTTCCCCAGATTCAGCTTCTCACTTATGATGATTTGCTGTTTGTTTTTTGTGGCTTATGTGATAATAAACTGAATATCTGGTGGATTTGGAGTGTCTGTCAGACAAAACAAGCAAAATTACATCACCTAGGAAAGTATTATAGGCATTTGTCTCTACTCTGAAATTTTATAGACCAAAATGATCAAATAAATGATCTGCAAATAATGGATGATGAAATAAGTGTTAGTTTAGATGAGTCAAAAACAATTAAAAAGGCGTGTGAAAAGTTATATAAGCCTTTATAATTTCCACTTAACGTCAAATAATTTGGTGAATTAGGAGAAAGGCCTGTTTTTCCTCTATCTCTAATCAGCTGATAAAATAAATTAAAACTTAACTGATTGTCCTCTTCTGTTTATTTTTGACTATCTATTCTATTTATAATAAGGATGCGTAGTAACTTAGTCTTGTGTTTTTGTAATTTATATTCAACGTATACTTAGAGCAGCTGCTCCCAACCATTTTGGCTATGTTTACTTAAAATGCCTCATCACTGTGAACCAAAAAAAGAGATTCTTTGTTACTGGATTGCTGTATTTGAAAAGTTTTGAGTCTTGAAGAGGTGAAATTATGCAGCAATCCAAGTTACATTTTAGAAGAAAAAAGAAAAAAGAAAAAAAAAACAACTGAATTTTGCATCTCAGAAATGTGTCTTACTCTATTGATCACCTCTTGACCCGACCCCTGTTTTAGAGAAATGGATATTTACATTACAAGCATTATTTTTTATCTGATTACGAGATTTAAAACAAATAAATGTTTGCTAATTGCGACTTGGAATATACATTTGCCTCGGTTCATTTGACTTCCAAAACAATCACACCAGCTAAAATAATAAATGTGCTGCTATTTGCATAATTCTTATATGCAGTGAAACTCAACCATAATATCAGCAGCTAAAAAGTGAAAATGTGGCACAGCAGCTGCAGTTCAGCTTCTTTTCCATTTTTATCTTCAAGTCAGATAATAACACCATTTGTCTTAATTCCTTCACACAAAGAAGGCTGACTTCCTAGAAACACTGCGCTGTCATAGTACAACTGCAGCGTTAGAGGAAGCCGTGTGGTCTGTACTCACAGTGACGATGATGATGCTGGCCTCGGTGATGACATTCTTCGTCAGTTTGTTGAAGATGGGGTCAGGGTGGTAGTCGAAGGGCTTCAGTTCCTTCTTGCAGTTGTCCAGCTGAATGAACGTTCTAAAGTGCTGGCTCAGGGAGCTGTTTATTGTTGGGGATTGAAACTGGATGACTGTGTCGTTCTTTTCACGGGCCATCTAAAAGTGGGAGAGAGGGAGAATAAAATGTCCTAGTCCTAATTCGACACAAACAGCTAAGTAGTTAAAACACATAAAGTAAGCAAGACAAGACATGAAGGAGAAGAAGAATATGAAAATGTAGTTCAACATAGAAAATATGGGTTAGAATTAGAAATAAGAAAAATAAAAGGCAAACAGTGGGCGTTAAGGACTTTTTTTTTTGAAAGAGGCAGTGAATTCACGTTTTTGTTGTGTGAAGGAAGAGTGTTTAGGGGGTGGGGTGGTGTGGGGAAAAAAAGCCTGGTTTACAATGGGGTAGGTAAAATGATGTGTCTCTTTTCAGTCATTCTATTAAAATCCCAACCTGCCATCGTAGAATAGCAGCCACTGATGAATCACAAGCCGCTTTGAATTATTCCTCCTCTGGCTTTGTTTATTTGTGTTTGATTAACTGGACTGATGGTGATATTTCTGTCATTCTCTGATTGTTTCCATACAGGGCTGACAATACTGTGTGTGACAGCAAAACCCTTTAGTCCTACACACAGTCTTCTAAGTTTTTCAAAAGGAAAAGGCAAAAGACGTAGGCTACACTGAGTAATGCTTCGAAAAAGTCAAGCAGACCTACTATAATTTTAGAGGTTGGTTGGTATGAGTCGAATGCCTTTTATCATTAAACTATGTAGAGGACTGGGTGGCACCAACTATCTGTAAATCCATCACCAAGTTTACTTGTAAAGTTGTTCCTAGGTTCTTGGTAACAGCTAGTTTCAAACTAGTTATTTACTACACAAGGTTGCACCATTAATACTTAAAGGAATACCTTCGACCTGCTAAAACGTGATTTGATGTCCTGATGGGTTTAAAGCATCAGTATGGTCAAAATGTTTAAGATCTGACTGTGGACCTATGCTGCATGGCATCTCTCCTCTCTCTCCTTTTCCTGTCAGCAGTCTGCTAACATCGCTCACAATGACGATGCTAACATGCTGATCTTTAGCAGGAATGATTACCATGTTCAACATTTTAGTTTATTATCAGCTAGCTGTTAGCCTGTTAGCAGGGTAACATTTGCTAATTAACACTAAACAAAAAGTGCAGCTGAGGCTGCGGAGAATGTCATTAGTTTACACTGTATTGGACAAATTAAAATTTTGACCTCATGGTGCTGGATGAACAGTCAGTTACCACGAATGTTTTTAAAAATGTTAAAAAAAAAAATAAAATGTAATAGTTGTTTAGATAGAACAGGTTGGAACGTCTGACTGAACAATGGCCACAAAGCCATGCCAGTAGAGTAGCTGAGATGAATAAATGAGGGAATTAAAGTAACAAAAATTAAGTAAGTTCCCTTGCAAATCTGTTGCAAGGGAACATCTGTAGTGCAATCCAATCAAAAGTAAAGACAGGAAGTCAGAGAAAAGGAAGGCACAAGCATCACAAACTGTAACATGCATACACTATAACTGCCTAAATCAACAATTTTATGGACCAAACATCATATCAAACCTGACAATATTTAGTAATATTATTGTAAAATAGACTCGGTTTTGTTTTAATAATAAATGTCGTACATGGAGAAACATGTTTGTCAGAGTATTCATGCAGTTTCCAATTACACCAACCTAGCTATTAGGTCATTTAGTCTACATAAAATGTCATTTCAAATCTTTCCAGTTTATGCAAATCTTGATTAACTGTCAGGGCAGATATGTCGCCCATATGCCCTACTACCTCAAATATCCTTTCTCCTAAACAGGCCATATTAACAACTTAGTTTTGTCAGTTGGTTCCGTTAGCTACACCACATCACCTGGCAATTAGTATGTGTGAAAATTTAATAACAACTATTCTCTATTCTCTAAAGAAAAAAAAAACAAAAAAACATCACTGCTTTGAGCCACTAACCTGACCTACAATATCAACATGTTTTTACCGCAAGCCAGCAGCCATAATGACTCCAAATATTTGGGTCCAGTTCAGCGGATGGACTTAAATCAAGAGAAGCTTATGAAGTTGACCAGCCAAGGCCTTTGAGATAACACATTACATACACTGTTAGTTTGTGGCAGCCAGAAGTCTTTTCAAATCTCTCCTGTCCCTGGGTAGCAGGGACCAGGGACTTGGCCAGGAGTAAAGTGGTGAGGAGCAGCATAGTCACATAATCTTCTGCAACCTTAATTCCGGTATTAAATTTAGCCCTTAAATGAAATGAACAAAATTGCTACTGCTTAACACCGCCCAGTACACTGGAGGGCAGGCGCCGGCAAGCTGCTGTGTGGAACTCCTTCAAGTTTCCTGGCAGAGTCAGTCCTACTTGATTAAGCTGGACCAGGAACATAGTTAGATTTTGGGGAGAGTGAAACAGTGGCGCTGCTATCTGCAATCCTACAGGTTTTAAGGATTTATGGTCTAAGAAGTGAAGTAAGTAGAGATGAAGTAATACTGGCTTATGAAATCTCACTGATCAGTGGAAGCAGAGAAGTGGAGATGTGTGTGTGTGTGTGTGTGTGTGTGTGTGTTCACATTTGTTGGTGAGAGAGTGTGTGTGTGTGTGTGTGTGTGTAGGCTCAAACTGTTGAAATGCTTCACAGAGTTTGAATGAATCACCACTGTAGTCGTGGGCTCATGAGATGTGGGGAGATTGATGGACAGTGCTGAGCTGTGATGGGGGGAGCCAATGGAAAAGTAGAGAACCGTAGGAAAAAAACAGTTAAGAGGAAGAGTGAAGACAGCAAAGAAATGATCACTATTAGAGGTGGATGAAGATCGAAAGAGAAAGATGCTGATAAATAAAAGGGAGTAGAAACCTCAAAAGCTGTTACGTTGTCTCCCTGGACCTTCATGACAGCAGTTTGGATCAGGTCAAAACCAGAGCCGGTCACCACAATGTTCCTCCCTCCACTAAAGCACACACACACACACAAACAAACGTATACACACCAAAAACACAGAAAAACACACGTATGAGCATAGATATACCCAGCCACACAAAGACAAGCTCATGGGGAGAGTTATGAGAAGACAGACACGGTTCTTAAATTGCACCTGGGGTCATTTTCACCGGAGATGAAAACAAATTAGTTTAGCCTGCGCGTACCCTATCTGCTGCCTGTTGTTCCAGGCTGTGTGTCTAATCACATGTGCTGTAGTGCTTTCAGTTGCAAAAAAAAAAAAAAAAAAGAAGCAAGGTAACCGTCTAATGCATCCATTTTCAGTGACCATCAGGAAGTTTGTTACAACAAAAAAAGGCTAGCATCTGTATCCCCTTCAGCCAGTCTGCACACACACACTCACACTCACACAGGCATACTCAGCAACTCTTGGAGGACAGATCATATTTTTAAAAAACAAAAATGTTCTTGGCATTAATGACCTTTAACCAAGGTTTCAGACAGATAGAAGCCTGCAGGGCAGACAACAAGGCAGGTGGCTTTCAAAGTGTTCAATTTTCCATGTACAGTACTATCAGTTCGACCTTGTCATCAGTGTCACCTGAGCAGCTTTTGCCTTTTCTTTCTTTGCTTCTCTACTTTAAAAACAAAAGGACAACATAAGGCATTCAAGGAGAAATCCCTTTATTTGTCAACCTTCGTCTTACTCTCCTATTTTTGTCCATTTTGACGACTGTCAATCTTAATAACATTTTTCTCACCACCTGTGTTTTAGATATTTGGGAAACATTAACTTCTATGTGAAGGATGTTGATCAGGGCAAGGAATCTAAATTTACTACAGCTTTCAAACCAAATTTTAGTCTATTTACTCTGTACAATAGGCCTATGCTGTAATGCATGAACTAAACAAGACCAACTGATGTTTCAAGATAACTAGAACTAAAAACACAACTTTGTGAGAATGTACTTTTGGACAGCAGTGCTTTCAGCTAAATGTGTTCTCTAACATTTAGAGATTGGATTAGAGACTGATGTTTAGCTGGTGCATTGCTTACCACACACGTCATCTTAGTTTAGCGTGTTAGCATGCTAACATTCGCTAATTAGCACGAAACACATCTTAAAAAGTGTTTGGGTATAAAGGTTAGTCTTGGACAAAGTGAAATTTTGACACTTGTGGTGCTAAATGAAAAGTTGGTGGCACTAGGATCAGCAAAATCAACCGGTTTATCCTTTGGGGAGTATTAACATGAACAAAAATTTCATGGTAGTTATTGAGATGAACTGAAGTTGCCATCCCTAAAGCTAGTAAAAATGTAAATGTACATGCCACAGAGTCCAACATCAAATAACAGAAAGTCATCTGGAAATCCCTTTAACTGTTGCAGAAAACAATGATGGTAATAGATAAAATGTTATCATGTCCAATAGTCAGAATGGACAAAAATATGAGGTATACTAAAATTACCCCTGAACTGTCAATCCAGTCCAATATGCCTCCAGGTAAAATGAAAGCACCAAAAGCACTTATTAAATGGAACCAATGAATATTACAAACACTTTGATTAGAGGTAAAAGACATGCAAGCTACTAAATTAAACTGACCAGACAAAGCTTCCTTTGGGGTGATGGTCCAGTATGTTGGGATTGTCGAAGAACTGGAAGGCATTTTGAATGGTTGCTGGGGTACTCTTTCCATACTTCACTGTGACGGTGAGAGGGTCGGAGGGCACCTTATCTGCTAGATATTCTCCCGTCCTGCAGGTGATCTCTGCTCCGAAATGCTCCCTGCCAAGACAAGGACATAACTTAGCATTGGCTGGCTAGAGAAGTGGGGGTCGCGCAAGGTCACCGTGCAGTGGAAGCCAACATGGCAGCAGCCTGACAGCTTGTTAAATCCCAGCTTTGCTGCTTTTCTAGCTTGTTATTTTTCCCTTACCTCTGCCTAAAATGTCACCGTGCACTGGTTTTGACAGAACACTTGTGGTCACAACAGTGAAGGCAAATGGTAAAGGAAAAAAAAAATCCTGCTTATGACACCAAAGTTAAGGTCAATTCCATTTCTGCTTCAAAAAAAAAAATCAATTTATGGGCTTCAAAGTGTGGCTACTATAGAATTTTCACAGAACCCAATGTCTGAATAACAAGTAGGACTTATCAACTGAGAAGACTGAACTGAAACAGAACCGGTCTTTGCTGTGTGTGACAGTTATTGAGAAAAGAAACCCTTACACAATGCAGACCACTCCTCCAATGGTAACCTGGACATCATCCTTACTGCCAGTCTCCAGAAATCGCCCAGAAATTGTAATAAGGGTGCCCCCAGCTTTAGGACCTCTGGCAGGTGTCACCGCCTCGGGAATCGGGTCCTGGTGGGAAGTGGGGGGGTCGGGGGGGGGGGGGGGGGGGGTCAGAATATACAGAATGAATACATACTCATCTTTCCTCTGCAAGGATTTACAAGAATACACAAGCTCAAACACACAGGCAAACACTCCCTCAAGCACACACACACACACACACACACACACACACACACACACACACACAGCAATGTCATATAAACACACATTTCCTCTCACCCTCCTTGATCTCCCCCTCTCTATCAGAAACATTCTCTCACACACACACACACACACACACACACACACACACACACACACACACACACAAACACACACACACAAACACACACACACACAGACACCACATCTGCCTCAATTTTCTGAGCAAACAGTTAGGCGGAGCACTCCCCTGTGGGGAAGCTTTAGCAGAGCCAGAGATATGAAAAGCCAGTTAAATAGCTACGCTGCTGCCTGTTAAAGTATTAGAGAGAAAAGGGGAACTACTGCACAGCATCTGGTTAAAGAGGAATACATACACATTCTGGCTTATCTTACAATGCATTACAATTGTAATATGACAGCGTCTAGATGCATAATTTGCCAATACATTAGGATGTTGTATTTGAACATTCCACTTAAATGACATGCCCTAGGTAGGTGTGTTCTGATAAGGGGCTCTGTGCAGTTAGGAAATGGAAAACATAATAGAGGCCATAAAACAACAAAAATCAGCAGAATGTTTTTAGAAGTGTTTATTTTCTGGGTCAAAGTTGAGCGCCTCCATACTGGAAATGCAGTTAAGAGGAGAGATTGTGTGTGTGTGTGTGTGTGTGTGTGTGTGTGTGTGTGTGGGTGTGTTAGTAAGAGAGAGTATTTACCCTGTAGGTGAAGTACATGGAGGATATTCCTCTCTTGCCCCCCTTCACCTCCACCTCCACTTGGCCCCACTGTTGGCTCAAAGGACCAATAGGTCCAATCTCACACACCACGCTGGACAGGACAACATGAAAGAAAAAGGAAGATGAGAAAATATTTCAGACTACAGCTGCAAATAATTATGTCCATTATTGATTAGTCTACCATTTTCTTGATTAATCGTTTGTCTAGGCAACATCGACAAAGATATCTGGTTAACTTTCACTTAAGACAAAGAAATGCAATATATTCTCACATTTGTGAAGCTGGATCAAGAGAATGTTCCACATTTACCTTGGAAAATGAAATGGCAGACATGCTTAACAGGTTAAGCTAATGTTTAATTAATGCTGTTGACTAAGCAGCTATGAATTACTGTAGTACTGTATGATCTCTAATGCCAGACTGACTGCCTGTAGAAGCTCAGAAATTGAATCCTCTGGGAATTTTTCCACATTGCAGTGTCTGTAGTTTATTGGGACTCGTGTGTGATAAACCAAACACGTCAAAGTCTGCTGGAGTCCTGAGGGGAAAATGTGTTGCTGATGAAAGAGGTCAGCATAAAATGGCAAGCCTCGTGTGGGCTAACAGGTGGGCCACAAGCAGACAATTAGAAAAGTAAGATGGCAACTTGAAGCAATGCAATAATTATGTAATAAATTTATAATAATGGAAAAACTGGAAAAACTTAAAGCAAGTAAGCTACAACATGCAAAAGATCAGGCAGCAACAGTAGTCACATGAGCTCCAAAACTGGGAGATTTAAGGGTGAAAAACATTCCATCTGGTCTCATAAATCCTGGTTTATGCCTCATCCTGCAGATGGCGGGACAAGAATTCGTCCAAAACGTGGATCTATCCTGCCAGGTGTCAACAGTTCTCCTTAGTGGGCATGCTGAACGATGTGGGTGTTTTCTTTTCTATAGAACATTTGAATGAATTGAACACTTTTAAAACATTGCTTTCACTGAAGTGCATTTGACAGACTTACAAGTTTATTCCAGTGGGTTTTCCTCTCGGCAATACTCGGCTCATTAAAGCACCTTTGGAATGAGGTGGAACAGTGTGTCTGCAGCGTGAATACACCACTAAAGAAATCTGTGGAAAATCAGTGTGGTACATCTCCAGTGCTTTGGTGAATACATATTTACAAGAATTTAGGTTGCTCGGTCGATCATATATAACTGATTGATTGGCCGCAGACATATTTTATATTAAAAACATATAATACAAGGCATCGGTAAAGATTAAATCAATGGTTCCCTCAAACAAACAAGCAAAAAAAAACCCTAAAACAGTAGTTATGCATTCAGATGTCTGTTTTTTTTTGTTAGCAGTTTCACCATGTGAAGGATATGATGGACCGAGGTTCCGGTCAGCGGAGTGAACCGTCATAACACTGGTGTCCTTCAGGTTCAAGAGATACTCATTCTTCCCTTGGGAAGGACATACTCTACGTGTTGCATTAAAATCAGTTGCAAGTTGTTTTTTCGCCAGACAAACCTCCCAGTGGTTCTTAAATCAAAACTGATAAGTTTGAACTTAACTCAATGTGTTTCTGATCTAAAACAGATAATATAGAAATTTTGTGTGCTAAGTGAAATGCTGAAGTCAGTGGTCGATCAGTAGATCTGAGGTAAAAGACTAGTGGTTGTGCGAGTCTTTATTTTCCTGGAGCCATTTTGGGTTGCGCCCGACACAGATAAGACCCACAGTGAGGTTACACCCACATAAATATGCTGTGAGTCAGCTGAAAAATGCCTATTTTGGTGTAATCAAGACCCATGGTGAGTCTGTGTTCATCGGGGAAATTACATAACGGTTGCTTATGGCTTCAGAGAGCTTGGCACCGATTGGTATGTCGGCATTAGACTACTAACTCTGAGTTTTCGCTTTAAAAGTCTCAAATTGCCACCACTGATGTAGAAAGAAGAGAATAGAAGAAAATGGAAGTGTATGTCTGTGAGTTTAATGCTTTAATGTGAATTTGAATGTTGAAAATATGGGTAATAATCAGTCCACAGCAGAGATTTAAAGTACATCTGTAAATGCTTCAACAAAATATGCTAAAAAGTAAAACTTGAAAGTAAAAAGATCCATCTGCCACGAGTCGGCAAGTTTTCCCCCATGAATGCCAGCAGGAATAGTCGGTGGGCAAAGAATATGATATCATGTGTTGCCTTTCACAGCGCTCAGGTGTGAATGAGCGAATGGTGAATGGCTATGCGAGGGTTCCTTTGATGAGTGTAAGCTGCAGATGGTCGAGATGATGACTGACCGCAGTAAAGGAAATCCGGCCAGGGATTTCAGATACATGAGAGAGTGTGAGTGTGTGGACGGAAATTAAAGTGTTGCATGGGGGGGACGGACGGACGGACGGACGGACAACAAACGTTGTGATGTTGTGCTGTCTGAAGAGTTGAGAGACACTATAGAAAGATGTGCTCACTTGTCTTTGCTGGAAACTGACAAAAATCAAAGAGCACCACCCTAACGATATTGTGGCGAGTGCTAAAGCAGAGATGTATGGGTGGGCAAAACGCCAAGGCAAACTCACCCCGGAGAGTCTGCTAATAATATTATGCATTCTTAATCTGCCGGGCCCAGACAAGAGACAGACAGATGAAGACTTCCTCTTTCTTGTTGCTGCCACTCTAGCAGAGACGGGAAGGGGTAGGATAGAAGTTCCCAACAGGACTTGATCTCCCTGTTAGCATCCCAGGGGGGAACATGCAAAGTCTTTGGTAGTGATTGTTGCTCCTACATCTCCGACGCAACAACAGAGGTAATGGATATGGATGTGGTTTGTGACGCAGAATAATGGTATTTAAGAGCTACATGTTAATCACAGACTTTGCTTGAGGGATGTCTCAGAATTGTTTGGGGCTTGGGGGTCCGGCTTAGTTAAATTCTTGTTTACTCTTATAGCATCAGTGCTCCTCTCGGTTCTCTTGTGTTCCTGTTTGGTAACAACTGTTAAAGTGGTTATTCGCAGAACCACAACTGCTATTCGAGCACCACAGCAAGTGGTAAGTTATGATATGATAATGATTTGGAGTTGAAGTATCATGACCTCCGGGGTTTTGAAGACTGGATTTCAGTTTGTTTGACGAAGAGATGAATGTCTGAATCCATGATCTGATTAAAAGAAAAGCAAAGTAACAAGGAGACGAAGATGTCTGCGCATATCATATGAACCAAGAGATATATATCTGTCTCTACCTGCAGACAGAGTAACGGTGCTTGGTTAACTCTTATACTTAAGTTTGTTTTGCTAATGTAATAATCATTTAGGTCATCATATGTTTTAATAGAGTGAGAGAAATCTTTGCATTGCATATTGTTTGTCGAGGAGACAGGTATTGCCCGAAATATAAAACGCGATTTAAGGTTTAGGATTTGGTAACATGCATTGATGGGTGCTGTAGTCCCATGAAGAACATCCTTATTTGGACATGTGGTCAGTTTTGTATGAGGTTTAAATACACCCTGCAAGAAAGATGTCCTTCAGAGCTGGGTGGCTTCACACAGTGTGTTGCTCATCTCTATTCCCCGCGATCGAGCTTCAATAAATGCTTCTGCTTATCTGGGTCTCCTGAAAATTCTTCCATCAAGAGTCAACCACCTCGCCAGATTTCCATCACACACCAAGGAGACATTTCCCCTCTAAACCTCTCTGATGGTTTTGTTTAAATAACAGTTTGAGGCCAAAAGAGGTAAAAAAAAAAAAGCCTACAATATGAATAAAGGCTTATAAAGCAGAGCTGTTTTTCTTCTTTCCTGCCCCTTTAATCATTTCACAACCCAAAACTGTATGCAATGCAGTTAAAAACTAGCTCCACCTCAAACAGCTACAACAGTAAAATGCTGCTTACAGATTGTTGCATCAGTATTAAGACTCTAAAAATGTAATACATAATAATATATTAGTTGCAGGGTCCATTTTTTTTTTTTTTTTTTTTTTTACTTTTGATACTTTTAAGTATATTTTATAGTACTTCTGTACTTTTGCTTAAGTAGGATTTTGAATAAAGGACATCTTGTAATTTTTGTGTTGCACTATTGGGACTTCCTCTGAACACCTCTCCTCCACTGTTGTCGCCTTTTAAAAGAGTGATTCTGGTTCTGAATCAACCTGCGTCTGGAGACTTCTCAGATCAATACAGCGATATAATGAGATAATTAGAATATACACCCAGGTTAGCTCAAGGAAAGGCAAGGCAGTCCTTACCTGATAACGTATCCAAGACTTTACAGAATGAAAACTGTCTATACACAGTTTGACCAGCAGAACTCAATAAATAGACAGTGTGTGCACTGCTGCTTATATATTTGCATAAATACATCAAGATGTGTGATTAATACCTTGTGGAGACAGAGTACTTCTCCTCCTGATGGATACAAGGCTCTCCGACTACCATGATGCTTTTAATATCTTCCTTGTGGATGCCAAGGTTGGAGCCGCGGATGGTGATGGAGATGCCTCCCCGCAGGGGTCCGAAACGAGGGATGATCTGAATGGGAAGATAGAGTGTGTGGGAGCGGGGTGGGTGTTTATAGGAAGAAAGGATTTGCTAATCTTACACGAAATGCTGATTTGCAAGGGAGATTTGACTTGAAATGGGACTCCCCTGCTTTTAAATATCTGTTTGCATCCCAAAATATATGAAGTAACTTTTACAATTAAAGCAGATGTTGACAGATGGACCATACTGCCACTACACACGTCAAACCCAACTGAAATGATAAAAAAATGAATGTACTTCCCAATCTCAAGATCTGTGTGAAGCAATAAGAGCCACCAGATTAAATATAAGACCCTACACTTATCTTAAGATAAGAGCGGACTCTGCTTTCCATGCAGCGAGGACTTATAGCCAATAATACTGGCCTGCCGGTGTATCGGTCAGGCTGGAGTATGTACGGTCATAACCTCTGTTGCATCGACATCAACACAATTACTGATGGATTTTTGTCAATGACAATGAGGCACCAACAATTAAGTGAGCAAAAGCAAGAATTGATCCAATCTAATAGGCTGCAGATCAGCTCCACACACCCTCAAGGAGAAACAGACTTTCAGTTGGTCTGTCTATAAACAGGAAGGAAAAAAATATGGCAAGCAAAGTGCTTCAATCCAATCACCAAAGTCAATGCTATTTCACTGCTAATCACAAGCCTTCAAAGCATCTACTGTTTCTAGTTCACAGGTCAACATACAGACATGACAACTCTGTAAATACTCACATCAGTGATCTGGGGGTTGGGGCACTCGGAGCCTTGTTGAGTATTGCACAGCTTCTCGTACACACATGCCTTCTGCTTGGCGCACCACACGCAGCTATACTTTGGGTCTGCGTTCTTACAGAGGCTGCAGTCCTCCCTCCCCATGGAGCAGTTGTACAGGGTGACTATATCAGAAGTGGTGGGAGAGGGAAAGAAAAAAAAAAACTTCTTATATTTTACACCATTCCCTCTGCATGTTTTTCAGGATCAGTAGCCTTGCTTTACTTAAAGTGGTAAGATTAAGATTAAGATGCTAGACTCAATCAAGGATAAGGCAACACCACGCAGTATCCTTTGTAGTAAAGATGCAAAGTATTAGGTATTAGGTGTCTACTGAGGATATTAAACATGATTTTAAATAGGGTTAATGCTTTAATAATACAGAGGTTTCCACAAGATGTTTTGTTATACCATTATTATGAAAAGTATAACTTTTCTTCTTCATTGTGAACCCCCCCTCCCAACCCTCAACCCACTTCTGAAACCAAACCTATGCCCTTGTATATATTATTATGTTGTGAAATGTGTTTGAATTTTGAATGGATGATGAGAGCTCTATGCTCATATCTGATAACTTTGTTTTAAATTGCATGACCATGAAAACCTCACAATCACATGTTACGAATGTGTCTGAATCTTTCTTATTCTGTCAAAACGTAGATGATGACAGTCATTGCTTAACCAATTAATTTGCTTATTAATTTCCAATCATACATTAAAGATAGCTTCCTGGAGTCTAATGGAATACACACAAAGCATTATAAATAAGGTCTCCACATTAAAATGGGAGAGCATACCGTTCAGCGTGCTGTCCATCTTCTTGCCTGACTCCTTGTCCTTCACGTAGAAAAGAACATTGGTCTCCGGTGACTTATCATAGGAAAACTAAGAAATTGGAAGAAAATGAATTATTAATACAGAATCAAGTGATTAATGGCACTTAAGCTCTTTTCGGCAAACAGTGTGGGCTGTTGCTCCCTCATGCCAAAGGGAAAAAAAAAAGGGAAGAAAAAAAAAATTATACCCAGTCTGGCAGATTTTCAGCTGAAGAAATCAATGTTGGAAAAGAACATAGCTGGGGGCTATGCACTGTTTGAGCTTCCCAATCACAGAATTCACAATGTGGAGATGGAGCTAAAATAACTCCAGTGAGGGGAGTCTGTCCATTAGAGGGTGCTGTAGAATATCAAAGGGATTGTGAAAACCAGCTTAAGAGTGATTTGGTGTATAAGTCTGGAGCATAAAGTCAGCTTCACATTGACAGAAAGCGTACATATGGACTAAAACTGAAATCAAGTGGCACTCTACAGTATATTTCACCATTTCAGAGCTGTTCTAAATTGCACTTCAATAATCAGGTCCACAAATCAGCCACAGTTCAAGGACCTGTGTTGAGTGGAGGGCAAATTGACCAGAAACAACGACAAGCTTAGCAAAAGAACAAAAGTAACAGTTCAGCGTGAACACAATCAAGTATCAAGTGTCGAGTCAAGCAACTAGCAGACTGCCATACTCACATTGAAGCCGCTGAAGGTGTAGAATGGCCCGTCCTCAAAATTGACCTCTTCCTCCGTGTTTCTCATCAGCTCAGTGCCGATGGTGAAAACACGACCCTGGAGAGCCAGACAAAGAAACATGGCATCTTCAGTTAGATTCAATTCATAAAAAACGAATCTGATGTTTTTTTTTTTCTCATTGGTAGTGTTACTGGTAGTATCGGTAAAACATGCAGGCCTGTCAGGACATGTGTTTTAGAACACGCAAGAACACAGAAATAATGTAATTTTCTCCGTCGAAAAACATTTTAAAGTGTCATCACTTTCATTGTGTGCCATCCGATGGACTACAAAAGCATGTAGAGGTGGTGTCTTTCATCAAAAGACACTTACATCAGAATGTAAAGTGATTTTCTAAATGAGAACAATAGAAAAATCCAGAGAGCTGTTTGTCTGAAATTCTATTTAAATCTCTTGAATAACATAGTCTAAGTAAATTGTACTGACAATGGTCCTGTGACCAAAACATCTACTTTCCTGTCACATTTTTTCACATTTTGTCAGCTTTTGTACATGTAATAAATGGATTCTTTTTTTCTATGAGACACAAGCATCAGTTATGCACTGGTTGAAAATCACGACCAATTGGTTCACTGTGGTCCTAAGACCAAACCAAAGTGTTTCAAAGAGCTGAAAAGATTTCCAGACATGCTTTAAATTCTGTGTCTCTGCCACTTTACCTGGTAGAGTTCCAAATTGATCCCCTCAAAGCTGATTCGAGTCTTGTAGCCCACGGGGATCAGCACAGGATCTGGATTCTCAAACTGAGGACACCTGGCTCCCTGAGAAGGCATCAAAACAAATCAGATCCTCCCACTTTTAATCATTTACGTTTTAAATATGCCAACCACTTAACGGACACCCTCATCTGCAGCAACAGATAAGTGTATCGCTGCAACATCTGCTGAGTTGTAAATTGATATCCTCCACCCTACAACATTTGTCACGCAAGATGGTGGCGGCTGATACCGGGATTTGAGTGTTTTATTAATTTTCGGGAGGGGGAAACGTGGATCGCTCAGGCGGCGCATCACGTGTGGTGATTAGACGTCTCTTACTGAACTGCTTTATCCAACATCTATCACACACACGCTATCGGAGAAAAAAAAAAAAAAAAAACAGTCTTTGACCTGCCACTGATGTGTTTACCCTTGAGGTGACTAACCTTACGGTGCTTGATGATGTTAGGAACCATCACACTCTGATCCATGTCGCTGCAGGTGTGGTCAATTGTGTTCCACTGGCAGCCCCACTGACTGGCCACGCATGACATGCAACTGAAAATACACACAGAAACACATAAACAACAAAGATCAGAAAACGCTTGCACACACACGCACACACACACACGCACACACACAAAAGCACGCGCAAACAAAAATTTAAAAACATGCAAACTCATCAAAGAGCGTCCGGCACAAAAATCCATGCTGCTGACAACGAAATGGATCTCTGCAACTTCACATAAGCAAAGCTCGTTCATCACACATTCCTCAGCATGAAAGAAATGAAGAAAAAGAAATAAGGAGGAAGGGGAAAAAAAAAACGGCAAGATCGACTTTCATTTTTTGATTAATGAAAAGGAAACTGAGGCAATTTCCTCAGCATGGTAATAAAAGGAGGAAAGAAAATGCAAGAGGTGCATTCAAAACCACCATGCATCACGATTTACAAACAGAGCCTTGATCTCTCATCTGCTCATGCACAGTGATACATTTACATCAAGGTTGTCAGTTGATGCTGTGTTCAGTGTCACTGGGTATTTTCAGCGAGTGACGGAGCAGAACTGATAGATTAAGAGTCTGACTCACGGTGTGTTTTCGGATTTTCTCACTGTGGCGGCACAATTGTAGAACTTGAACTCCCGCGTGGCCAGCTCCACCGTCTCATTGACAAAAATCCTGATGGCCACGGCCACAAAGTCTGAGGGCACAGCAAAGGGAGGGTTAAAATGCACTGGCATTTGGCAAGGGATGGGTGGGGGTGGGGGTGGGGGGGATGTACAAGTTTTACACATTTATGGGTGGGAGATGATGTCTTTGGGAAGGAGTCTGAATATCCAAGACATCCAGTTCAAGATGTCATTTGTGTATTTGAAGACTGATACATAAAACATGACCTGTAAATAATTCAACATGACCTCAAATGTCTTTATAATAAGTCATGTATTCATGTATTAATTCAAAAAGTTATAATAATCACTGAATGAACCTGTTACGGAGTATTGTGTCAGCTTCAGGTACCCGTTAAATCTAGAGCAACCAGTCCTCCCAGGAAATTGTTTAGCTGAGGTGGAAAGCCACTTTGATACTGACACATCTCTTCTTGTGATTGACTGGCGAAACAACAGCCTGACTCAGTAAATATATGGCATTTGTTGTGGGGGGGGGGAATGCTCCTCTGCTCTGTTCCCAAAAAGCTTAATGTTTTATGTCATAAATTCATGGTCTTTGTTTAATAGAAAATGGCCCACCACTGCAAAAAAACGAAAAACAACAAACACATGGAAAAACTGACTCCTATGCTGGAATAATATTATATTATATTGAGTTATAATAATAATAATAATAATAATAATAATAATAAAAGTTCCTAAAACTAGATTTGGAGACAGGGCACCTTTACAAGAAGTCATCAGTAAATTCTTTGTCGATAATGTAATTTTGTGATGCAAATTTCCTAACAAATCTGCAATAAATCAAATTACCAAAAACAACCAGCATGGGGTCAACCTGGGGCTCTTTTCGGGCCCCTCAGAGTCTCTAGGACCGGGGCACTTTCCCAGTTTGCCTAGTTGGTAATGCAGCATTAGTTATAATGGAGAAGAGCAGACATTTGCCTTGTGTTAATGTGTTAAAAGAGGGTAGGTTAATCATAAAGGACAAACCTTGGTCCTCAGGTGTTTGTGGTATGAGTGAGGGGTGGGGCAGATCGCAGGAGACCTGACTGGAATCAGACATGGTGCCTTCGCTCCGGAAAGACTCGATGGTGCAGTGCAGGCGGTCAGAGAGACCGATGGTGGGCAGGGAGGGGATGTTGATCTTCACCTGGACAGAAAAAAAATATGCAGAACAGTGTAAACCGCTGATTGCATTGAGTTTTTCATTGAAAGCATTGAAGTTTATCATCAGTTTTGCTGAATAACATTAGTTAGCATTAAACTATTTCTCTGCTTGGTCTATAATTCAATAATAATTCATATAATTCAACCGAAGTTACAATAGAGGAACTGTTTCTTTTTGAAAAGCTGGAGATTGACTGAAAATGAGCAAGGAGGAGAGGTGCTGTTGATGGAAATACAAGAGTGAGTCAGAGAGGGAGGGACAGAAAAGTAGCCAGAAAGCAGAGGAATGAAAAAAACAACGTGAGAGAGAAGGCGCTGTTGGAAAGAGAGGCTCTCCATCTTCAGGCTGTGAGCACAATCAACCAGGTCAGTTATAATAAGCCAGCTTGGAGTTTTTTGGATGGATCAATACAGAGTAGGAAGACCCAGTGCCGGGGCCTTTGATTCACAATGGAAACAGTTTATTACTCAGGCGGTGCATGTTTGTGTGGTGTGCATGTAAGTGGGGCTGTGTACTGCAGAGCGAGAGACAGAAAGAGGTTCAGAGAACAAAGGGAGAGAGTGAACGAGAACGAGTGAGAAGAGAAGCGGCACTGTACCTTCTGAGTCTTTTTACAGGAAAGGTTCGGGGGATTGAAGGAGACAATCTTGACACACTGCTGCCTGGGGCTCCACAGCCAGCCATTCTTCTCCTCTGCCCGTCGGCACTCAGACCTCCTGGTACACCTTCAGACGAAGGATGAACAACTTCCATCAGTCTCTGCTCCACATCCCCTAAACACTTTCACAAGGCCTCAAAAAACAAAGCCTATGGACAGATTTTCAATGTGCTGTTGTGCACAACAAGCACATGCCCAAGTGACTTCAAGCAGGGCCTGTTCAAATTTTCAAAATAAAGTTCTGTATAGATATGTAAAACCTTAAATGGCTTCATGGGCAGATGGTTTCACAGCAAAGTGTCAATCGTATGGAATTTAAAGCTATCATATTCAAAAATCGATCGATTGTTTGGGTCTTTTTTTATAGCAAAAATGCAAAACATTCCCTTATTCCAGCTTCTCAACTCTCTTACTGCATTTATTTGTCTTATATGATAGGAAGCTGAATATTTGTTTTGGTTTTGGATGGCAGGTTGAGGAAAACGAGCACTATGATCACGCCAGAATGGGGCTTAGGCTTGAATTGTCAAATCACAGAAACACCTGCCAGATTAATCAATGATGAACATTTTTGTTTGCTAGTTAAAACATTTGACAGTGTGCAATATAATTTGATATAAAAAATACTGTAATTACACACTTTCATAACTACAACATATTGCATAGGAAAGATAGAACACATACATACACACATAATCTAAAATGTTAATACAGGTTCAGATTTCATTCATTTTTTTGTCATCATCACTCAGGTGAAACACACTAAACACAAACTAAACACACTCCAGGGGAATACAATATAATGCAACTCCCGTCTTGTCACACGTCTTCATAATGTGCAAACAAACAGGACAACTCAATATAATGTAGCAGATTTGAGAAGAAAATAATTTGGATTAACTTGTTTTCAAGAGGTGGCAGTACGGAGAGAAAAGCAAAAAAGCAAAAATAAGTACAGCTTCAGCTAATAATGACTTTTTTTTTTAATGGTTCAATCTGACATTTATTTTCTTGATTCATGGATTATTCCTCTTATCTATGAAACATCAGAAAACAGAAAAATATGTAATTTTATCCGACTAACAGCTACAAAACCCAGATATATTCAGATCACTGTCAAGTCAGACAAAGAAAAACAGCAGAAATATCACATTTGAGAAGCTGCAACCACCAAATGTTTTGCTTAAAAGTTAAATAATCACTGAATTGATTAATTTTCTGTCAGTTTACTAATCGGCTGATCAAATAATTGCTAAAAATGTAATGCTAGGTAAAGTACAGAGTATCAACAGCTCCCGTAGGGACACAACTGTTTTTCTGCTTTTTTCCCTGTTCATGATCACATCTCAGTAAAATACATGACACATAACGCTCCCTCTACCCTCCAGACCCTGATAAATATAGGCTGATGAGAGTAAATTGCATAGACTGCCTTCGCTGCATGAGGCTGACAAACAGCTTTAATTCCTTACGGCTGCACGGACAACAGGAGATGGAATATAAACACCAGGGGGTACTAAAAGTGTCTGCAATAAAACACTGAACAAATACCCTGCTGTGTTTTACAGATGGAATTGCAAGTGTGGGTGTTTGTGTTAGTCTGTCGCTGTGTGCGTGCATTTATAAGTGCATGCATGAGTGTGTATGCTCGGCCCTCACCTGCCCTCCAGGACACACCAGCCACAGTAAGGGTCCCTCAGTTCCACGCATGATTGGCAGTCTTTCTTTTGGAGGCACGTCTGCACTGGCACCTTGGTAATCTGGAGCATTACGACATGAAATATGATCTAACAGTGCACCTTAGAGAAGACACAGCACAGAATACAAAGCTTTTTAAATGGAAATGTTCCTTGGTTTGTTGCCGGTGTGCAGAATGAGAATAAAACAAGTTCTGTCGCAGCACAGGGTCCCTCATGTCTGCTCCCCGTGTTTAATCACTAAAACAATTCCCTCCATCTACATGCTAAATGTTTACTGTACCCAGGGGTGGAAAGTAACTTCAGAACTGCTTGTCGGAGAGTTGAATCACTTCAGAACCACCCCCCCCCCCAAGACCAAGAATTTCCAAGACCGGGTGATCCGTCATCCAAACCTACTTATATGATGGTGATCTAGCCTCGTTCCAGACCTCTGAATCACTGCCCACATCAGCCCATTATTCAGTGATTCAAATAGACTGAATGAAGTGATATGAAATTGCAATTCAGTCTTATTACCAGGCTCCGTATGGTACAATCATCTTAAAATAGTTCAAGTTATGTAATGTATTTAATGATGTAACATTCTGAAAGGGGCAGTTCTCCATTATGAGGACTCATACCTTTGATACCTAAGAACTTTTGCTGATAATACTTATATAATAATTTTCAGTGCAGACCTTTATTTGTCATGGAGTATTTTTACATTTTGGTGTATCTGCTTTTACTTAAACTAAAATATCGAGTAGCTCTTCCTCCACTGATTGTACCCTGCACCATAAATAGTTTATTTACAGCATGAAATATTTATGTTTTTGTCATATTGTGTGTGGCAAGGGCATCTACAAAAACTTGAGTCATCTAGTTCAACTGTCAGACAGACGGAAATACTGTATATCATATTCCTTTGTGGTAAGAACTAGTTAGACAGTGTGTGTGTGACGAACACACTTTTCCTGCGTCATTGAGATAGCAGAGGGGACCTAATGAAGAAGCAAGTCTACACAGGATCCATTTCGGTTGAGTTTTTCAGTTATCTATGTCAACTAGTATCTGATGAAGAGATACGCTTCCATGCAGCTCTCCAAGGGCGGTATACTAGTTTCTCTTTAACTCACACTTTGCGTGTGTTAACTGCAAACCAAAAGCATCTTTTTTTTTTTAGGCTCCAAGTTCTGTTGCGAACTGGTGACCTACACAGAGTACTGTGCGTGAACCAGGACCCCGGCATACACACCTTTTTCTCAGTGGTAATGTACAGGTGGCTGTTACTGAGGTCAAAGAAAATGTTCTTGTTGACCTTCTCCCCAGTGGTGGCGCCAGGAATCTTGCTGTACACATATGGGTCCGCGGTCAGATGTACCTGGACAGAAAAAAAGAAGTAGCACCGTCTGATATGAGGTTATTCCCCCCCCAATTCTCCTTCCTTTGGGTAAAAGCTTAAAGCAAAAGATGATCAACAGGTCACATGACAACTCTACCTTGAAGACCTCTCCCTGGTTGTTCCCCAAGAAGGCGATGGTGTGATCATTCTCCACAGCGATAGCCACAGAGGTCAGAAGGCCCGACATGGTCAACACTGCATTTCCGTTTAAGGCGTACTTCGGCTTACTGGCCAGAGGGGAAGGCAGAAAGTCCGCACCACACTTGAAGTTTTCCAACGTATCCTTCTGCAAAGAGAAAATGAGGAACAAAATATTGATTGCGCATTGTGTGTCCTTTACTTGAAAGCGGTAAGAGAGGGAATATGTGGGAATCAAATCCATTAGGAATGTTGTAGATACTCTGCTAAATAAGCTACATGTAAATGAAGCCTATTATTAGCTTTCGGTAATTAGTTTCATTCTGTAATTTCATTTCATTTATATTAGAATAAAATGTATTTATACAACAATTTGAAGTACTATATTATTTATTTACATGGGCCTTGTATTTAAAGTGTCATCTACAGTAGATTTGTGAAAAATGTATAAAAGATTTGGACTTGAGCCTCCATTACAGGGCTAAATATTTTTCCTACAGGCCCATATTTAGCCCATGGGCCTCCATCTTCCTACCACTTCAATATAATGTTATTCTGGATGAGTTGAGGGAATTGGGAAAAGAGATATGGAGAGATAGAAAATGTATGAGGCAGAGACAGATTTAGACAGGACAATGCAAAGGATCTGCAGAACAGAGTAAACACTGAGACATTAAAGTAAACAGTCACATCTGTGCATTATTGATGGTAGCAAAGGGAATTCTTCTTAACGTGCTCCCATTTATTTCAAACAGATTTTTTTTTCTTCAAAACTTCCATCAGCTGACACAAAAGAAGCACTTACTGCAATTTTTGACGTGCAGAATTCCTCAGTTTTAGATGAGTAGGGGATGTCCACAGCGGGAAACCCGGAAATCCTCCCTGAATCACTGTAGCAGGCGCTGATGATATCCACCAGCCGCTCGTTGATGGACTTGAGCGGGTACATGCAGAGGGCAGACTCATTTTCGTTGTCATCTGGACTCGCCACCATGAACAGAACTTTGGTCGGGGAGTCAGCATGCCCATACATACCTGGTTCAGCCATGACCCGCTCCAAATCTTTTCCTGGAGAAGCCACATAAGCGGCTTGCACTTTGTTGTATCGGTTATTTAGACCACAGTTTAACTGGAGCTCTGTGTGGGAATAGTAGTGATGGTCGTCTTCGCAAAGACGAGACACAAAGGTAAAGTTTTTATTATCCGTACCATCGAGTGTCCGCGAAAACAGGAAATAAACAAACCCATTCTCTTTGAAGGCATGGCGGAAGTCGTGCAGGTACTTGGGAACAAATGGTGTCGTCTGTACCGTAGATGCCTCGATGATGCTCTCAAACACAACCCAGTCCCGGAGGTCCTGAAGGATTCGTGTGCTGATGAGTTTTGTACTGTCCAGGCTTCCATAGCCCTTCCCAACAAGAAACACATTGAAGTTCTGCCCATCTTTTGCGTAGGTGGACATGACGCCCACAACGTTGACGTTATCCTCTATGCTAGCCACGTAAGTCCTCTCTCCTTTGCTGTCACTGTAATACATCTGCTGTTCCACGTTGGTCAGGTTCAGGAGCGAGCAGATGCCTCGGTAGCGGCTGCCGCAGACTATAAGTGAACCGTTGGACGGGTGGACCAGGAGAAGCTTGTTGAGATTGGGCATGAGCTTCGTGTCCTGGCAGGCCGAAGCAGGAGGAGTACAGGTCCGGGCGTCCTCTTTGGGGCCCGTCTCGGCACGAGCTTCCAGGCGGAGCGACGGCCCCAGCTGGAAGATGGTGTTGACCGCTCCCAGGTAAATGCGACCAGTCTGTGGGTCCTGGACCACATTGTTGATGGGGGTCTCCGTGGTGAACTCCAGGATGGGGATGTTGCTGCTCTCCTCCTGGGCTCGTATGATCGACTGGCAGAAGAGGAAGAGGAGGAGGGAGACCCAGCTTGCCATCTCTGTAGAGAAAAGAAAGGGAGAGATGTTTTATTGTCAGTGAAGTTAAATGCAAATTGAAATATACATAAACTATAGACAACACAAGACTTCAACAGAAGGGTTGGTGTGCGATTAACATCCACCCCTACAAACGAACACAAACACATGTATCTACTATAATGGTCATTGTGTATGAAGTCTGCATTCATGTTATTGATACAATCACAAGCTTTAAAGCAACAGTTTGATTTTGGGAAATGCACTTATTCCAGTTCTCGCTGAGAGTTAGATTAGAAGATCAATGCCACCCTCATGTCTGCACGCTAAATATGAAGCTGGACTCAGGAGAGGGATAGCTTAGCTTAGCTCTTTCTCGCTTTGATTTTTGTACAGATTAAACAAAGATACAACATGCATTAGTGAGATTTAGGTGTTAGCAGGTGGATTTTGGTCTTTTTATATATAACCGTGCAGATATGAGAGTGATATGGATCTTCTCTTCAAATTCTCATGTGTGAAAGTGAAAAAAACATATTTCCCAACTATTCCTTTCAAGGGGCTGCTTCACTGAATTTAAAACTAAACATCTTTTCTTAGCTGCCTCTTGTAGCATGTAGCCATGCAGATAATTTTGATTTGATCAGGCAAGGTTTTGAGATATCTGTCAGAAATTTCTCCAGCCACTCCAGTCCTTCTGAGGTAAATTCAATTTTGTTTGCAGTGTGTAAAAATGCAAAATCAACTTCTCCCTCCAGAAAAAGCATTTCAGTCGATCTGAATAACTAACAGACACGTTTTCTTTGTTCATGGCGACGTCTGTAGATTCCACAGAATAAATGGCATCGTTTCAAATATAAATCCCATTTATCAGCATGGCTACAAATCAACAGGAGTAAATGGAGAAAAAATGTTTCTTCTTTGTCATTTGGGTTAACTGCCCCCTCAAGAGTACTATTTATGAAGCATATCAAGATATAGATTTAGGGTATTAGGGTAAAACTATTTTAAAAACTGCCTTGAGCTAACAGTGCACAGTGCAGTTGTTTGTGTATGACTCAGCTCTCTGCTCCAGTTCTATAAAGGGTGTGTTATTTTGGACTTAATTGACTTAATATCAGAAATGATCACTGGTGAAAAATAAAACTGTTCTGAGTGGGGGTAAAGAAAGATTAAGGCCAAGAGCGAGATTTCAAAGAATAACACAGTAAAAGCCTATTTAAAAAGCCTGGATCTGTTCCAACTTCATTTGCACTTTGCTTCAACAACACCTCCTAGCACAATGTGCTCAGGAAGTACACCGTTTTGTCTCCGGAAACATGATCACACAATATCCCTGTAAAATACAGACAGCATCGTGTCCCGGCCAACAGCAGGTGTCTGTGGAGCCTTCGCTCGCTGCTGTTTGCCCAGGCAGTGGTAAATATGGAACTGCAGGTGGCTTCGAAACAGCTATTGCCCACACAGCAAATGTGCATCTACGTTCTGGATGCGGTTTCACGCTCACACACTCTCAATAGCATCCTCCCTCTCGTTTCACCTTGCAAGTCAAGTCCACAGGCATATTTGTCAAATTGAAAACCCCTGATGAAACTAACGGGGAGTCGTTTGCCAAAACTATGTTTTATGATGTTAACCTGCCTTCCCTCGCTGGACTAAGTGTGTGTGGGGGGCACTGATTAGACATTTGCCCTGGGGGGGACTGTGTTAATTTCACTGGCAACCCCCAAGTGCCCACTACTCAGTTTGATGATTTTATGTCCACCCCCCCCCCCTTTTACTACCTCAGTCCTTCTCCCCCTCCTCACCCATTTCACTGCGTAAATGTATTGTGCCCTTTTCAATCCATAGCCTTAAATATTTCCATTAAAATTGAAATGGTGCAATAAAATCCCGGTCTGTGCTTACTCAGGACAGAATTGTGTGTGGTTGGTTTCCTACAGCTTTAATTAAGATGGAGGGGCACTCAGCCTTTTGTCAAGACTTAACTAAGAGGAACAGACTAAAAAAAAAATAAAAAAAAAACCTTGAGGGGTTTCCGTGGACACTTAACTGGTGGACAAAATAAAAGGAACATCATATGAAAAATAATTTCAGCTCCAAAGTAACAAAACTTCAATTACAAAAACATTTCCACTGGCAAAGTTGAACTGACAATTACAAGCATGTGTCAGCTTTAAGAGGCGCCACAATAACTCACTTTTATGTTTGACTCTTCAAGCGAGCGTCACAAAAACTGCACAAGCTGCAAAACGGCTTTTGCTGCCTCGAAATGTTGACAACATAAGCTAAACACAGTCAAGCTGCAGAGACAGAGAGTGGTGGCAAATTTCAAAATGTTCACAGACAGACACTGAAAACCGGCTTTAAAAATGATCACAGAAATAAATGAAATAATAAAAGTTTTCTCTGTAAAAGTGAGCTTCATAAAGCCTCACTCCTCACTGGCTTTTGGCAACAATTTGAAGGACGTCAGAGCTGGAATACAGATGACTTTGTACTGAATGACAAACCCCCCCCTCCAAAAAAAATCAATTTAAGCCTCAATAAACTGATCGCATGAATGCACTGCTTGTGATAACAGACACGTGTCATTTTTACGATCATTATTTGACATTTCCAGAGTGCACTGTGCATGTGAACTTTTGGGTGTCAGTAGCAATGACCTGTGTCTATCCTTCTTCCTTCCTTCATTAATTAAACCAGTTTTGTTTCTCTCCTCAAATTTTCTACCTCTGTCTGTTTATCTCATTTTCGGTGATTTAATGAAGTGCTACAGTATATAAATGCAGATTTTATTACCACTACTTCTCAACGTGTAGGCATTTTGTCACATTTTAAAGCCCACCTGATGTCAGTATACTTCAACAGCTGGGCTGCGTTTGCTCACTACAAGCTGCTTTTTTGTCAGTCTGTTGATGGTTAAACAGGTTCAGGCAGTCATGACCTTTGATGTGCATTCTTTCTGTTTGTGGAAACACCTGATAGGAACATCCAGTGTTTTGTAACTTCACCAGCGGATCCTGTAGATACCAATTAAAACTAGAGTAAGTCTGTGCATCTACACAACATTGGAAATTAAACAGCAGCTGTTTGTTTAATGCTGCTGAATTATTTTTTGGTTTTGCACACAAGGAAAAACCGTGCTGTCTAAATATTGAGTGTGATTGTAAATATTGACAGTAATTGAAGCATGACTCCCTCACTGAATGTATTTCCATTGTGTGCCATCCACTAAACACTGTAATATCCACATTTCTATCAATTCCCTCTGCTGTGATACAGACCACACAGAGAGACTTCACAAAAGGTGGATTATGTCAATGGTTTCTGTGACAGAAAAATCACTTGATT